>NC_142838.1:29095909-29398939 GCF_061612785.1 Hesperophylax consimilis
ATATTACACTGCTAATGATTTGGTCAAAAATTAGCCCTCGGGAGGCTTCAAAAGTCGTCGGACCGGTAGTGAATTCACAATATTTAATGAGCTACCTGCAGCCATTTATTTTTACCTAGATTTTATCTGCGGTATATGGCTTAAGGATTTTGATTTAGCATAATAATAAAACAGAATTTAGTCTTCATACAATGCCACCGATTTCAGCTCTCGGGCGCTTGATTAGATGTGGCCACGAAGATAAAGATAAGTCATCATTCGTGTTTTTTTATAAATTAATCCAGTTCATTTGGGATATGTTAAACAAAAAAATATCTTATTTATAAATGGACAAAATAGAAAATAAAATCAAAGAATGCCGAATTAACAGCTGTTAGCCATTAATAATAAATAACAAGGCATTCCAAAGAGAAAAATATTTTTATTTTTATTGAAAGACTGAAGTTTGACCTAATAATGCAGTTGTCTGGTAATAACGATTTTACTAATTTAAATTAAAAAATAAAATTTTATTAAGAAACAGGGCTTGCCTCTCGAAGACGTTGCACGGTCAAGAGAAACATTAAATATTATTTACAATATTTATTAGCCTGAACTACCTATATAAATTGAAAAAAACTACATGCTGCCGACGGGAATTAATCCCGCAGATTTCTGATTGCCAATCAGGTCCTCTACCAATTGCGCTACTTACGCTTTTTCAAAACCCACCAAATTATTCAACATGTACTGGTATTTTTAATTCAACAAAATAGAAATCATTTCATTTGTAGACCACCTGACCGGCATTCAGAGGGCCGCGGGTTCAATTCCCGTAGGCGGTATTAATTTTTTCAATTAATTAAAGTGTTTGGGGCTAATAATTATGGTTTAAAAATAATGTGTTAATCCTTTGCGATAAGTATAAAAAACTTTGTCACATAAACATGTTGTTAGAATAAATAAAATACTTGACCCGGGTCATTCCAAGAGTTCGAATAATGATTTACTTAACTGTTAATCAGGTAACCTTGAGAAAGCTACACACCAAAAAATGTGTATATTCTTGGTGTGCCTTATATCACCACGAATATAGGTAATAGGCATAAAAATCGCTCGGCAAAATAATTCTGGAAAGGCTCGATTTCAAGGGCTAAATTGATTTGTATTAAAAAAATAAGTGATTCCAGGGAAACTGTCACACATAATGTTAGTCATGGTATAAGATATTTTAAAATTTGTTTGTTTCATGCGTCCATAAATTTCTAATGGAAAATTACTTATTAGTAGTTTACGCTTATATTTTTTTATAAAGTAATTCACAATTTTATTGTAATTCTACTCAAGTAAAACAATAGGAAAAGCTTTATTTTATCATTTAGTACATTTTTTGTATTCATAATGTAAACCGATTCGTTGTAAAGATTAATCTAAATAGTGATTTTACGCTAAGCTTCGTCTCATAGATTTTTTTAAAGCAGAGGAGAACTTAAATATAAAAATTACCAGTTTGTACCAGGGTAGAATTGTGACGTTAGTTATGTGGTTCTGAAATTAGGTATCATCATTATTTGCATTTAATAGTTTAATGATTATTCTTGCAGTATTACACTTAAGTATTCAAAATTACGTGCTAATTTTCTACGTCTCCATCAATTCAATAACTTGATCCATGAACTTAATTTTACATTGAACAAAAGTTTTTCAATTAGCATGTGTAGATATTTTAAATTAGAATATTCGTGCTGTTTGGTAATCGATTATATCTTACCTGTCATATATCCTATAACGTTTACAATAATATACCCAGGGGTGTTCTTACATTGTGAACGCATTCTTGGATGATTAAAATAGTGTAATTAGCCAGTGTTTACATCGGGCATTTCATTACATAATGACTTCTGATGAATTCGCTCAAATCCTGTTGTTGATCGATCGGGCAAAGTGAAGTCTTAATCGGTTACATTAGTCTGTCTCACTTCCCATTACATGTTTCGTCACTCAATCGGCTTTTAACCAAAAAATTTCTAAATCGTGTGAGTCAAAAATAAACTAAGTATAAATAAGTAGTAAACCCTTGAACAAAGAAAATACTTAGGACATGTGAACGGTTATATTCGAACGGTTTAAAAGAGGATTAGTTTCTTTGAATGAACGAGGAAAATAGTTTTAAGAGAATAATATTGCATGAAATATAAGTAAAGGGGTTAATATGTCGAGGATCGAAGAAAGACACGGCAGGAACCAGTCTGAAGACAATATTAATCACTCTCAAACGAAAGCTGTGAAACTGTAAATACAGAAAAAGATTCAGCCGCATCCATGAATTGAACCCAAGATCTCTTCCTTACCGGGGAAGTGCTATGACCACTTTTCTAATTCGACCATTTTATTTTAAGTAATTTTTAACTATATCATATTTCGACTAAGAGCTGCCAACATTATCTTTATTTTCTTGAGGCGAAGCTTAATGCCAAATCACTATTTTGATTAATCTTTATAACGAATTGGTGTACATTATGAATATCAAAAAATATGCTTTAAATAAATGGTTAAAGGTTTTTCTCATCGTATCGCTTGAGTAGAATACAAATAAATTACTAAATAAAAAATATAAATGTAAACTACTAAAAAAATATTTTTCAATAGAAATGTATGACGCATAAAGGAAACAACTTTTAAAATATACAGTATTATAGCTAAGATTATCTGTGACAGTTTCACTTGATTAACTTTTTTGCTTTTTTATAAAATTATTTACAAAATAAATTAAAACCAGTTTTGTGCTTGACATCGAACGTTTCTAGACTCCGTTTGTCAAGCGATTTTAATGCCTATTACCTACAATATAAGGTATACCAAGAATATGCACATTTTTGGCTTGTGGCTTCCTCTTAATGCATATTTTTTTTACTTTATCTATATATAGGATTGCAAGATTCTACCAGAACTATATGTGATCTTGATAGTGTCTTGGATAAATATATCCATTTAATTTAACTGTGCGACTTATTAACTATTGAATTTTCCACATATTTAGGATGAATATGTTTTTAGTGGAATGTCTTAGTAAATAAAACATTAAATTGTAATATTTAATCATTGAAGACAATATTATCCACTCTCAAACGAAAGAAGTGACACAGAAAAGACAAAAAGATTCAGTTTTATCTGGGAATTGAACCCCGGACCTCTTCTTTACAAATATAATATTTTGGTGTGATAGCTGGTAGCAGGGCTAGGGAAGCAAGCACCTACCTACGAAAATGTATTTTAAAAATATAAAATTTGTTTCATAACTATCTAACTAACTAACCATCACGCCGTTTCACTGCAGGGGTAGGCAGAGAGGAAGGACCGCCAAACAACTCGGTCTTGACACACACTCCTTGACTCATGCACATTCATACATCGTCTAATACATACTCTTATTTTTATGACTCTTGACATGGCCCGACTCTCAAGCATCTGATTCACTTGGTCGTGCCATGTCTTCCTCGGGCGTTCTCGACTTCTGCTACCATTCATATTTGCATCTTATATTCTTCTTACACTCCTTTCTTCGCTCATTCGCTCTACATGCCTAAGCGTCACTTTATTGATCTTACCCATTACGCTTACATCAGCCTTGATCATACATGGTCTTACCACACGCCTCAGGGATCTCATTTCCACAGCATTTTTTATCATTACGAAATAATTGGTATATTCTCAATTACTTACCTACTTTCATAATTTTCAGAAATCCATGCTTTAATTCGGACTCATTCTAAATGGTCAATTATTTTCTAGATCGTGTCCAAAAAAACTATTATTTTAACATCTTTTTAAACTACATCTATTCCTAATGTTTATATTTTTACTCCCTTACTAATAGGCGTGTTTTAAATATTGTGCAACTGGGTAGCAACCATTTTTTCTACATTGAGGGTTGGTTATCAGTTGTGTAGGGCGTGAAACATGTTTATAAGTATGGCCCAAAACCTTACTTTATATTGTTTACCCTTTATTCAAAATAACTTTAATGTATTGGTCACCATAAAACAGGCAGTTGCCTAGTATGGTGATTTAATGTATCAATGTCGTGTTAGTGTCAAATAAAAAAAACATTTATTTTATAAATAAATTAAGGTTTACAAGGTGTGAAATCTGGTCGAAAATAAATAATGGTTTAAATAGTTTCCATTCGAATAAACAAACCTTAGATAAATATTATCACTTTTTTAATCTCGTTACGTGACCCAAGCCCAAAAAATCATCTTGCTCTCATTTACAGCTTCATGGGCAGGCACGTTCAAGTCAAATACAAAACTATACCAGATTTGACTAATCTATTTTTTCCATCAGCAATACCTATCTACGCAAGAATGCTGAATAAAGATTATTGAACGAAAAAAGCGTTTTTCTGAATAATTTATTTTTACAGGGTTCTAAACTGAAAATTATGGTGAAATTATGAAAGGTTTAAATGGTATATTGTTATGTTATTTAGCTCTCTTATTTTTTTTGTTATTACCATGTTGCCTGTAAATAAAATTGAATAACATTAACAATATTACCAAATAAAATCATTTCTAAAATTTTTTTAGAAGTGTATGGAGAATATGACGCTAACGTGATTGAGGAAGACATGGCACGATCAAGTGAAACAAAGACTTGAGTCGGGTCATGCCAAAGACTAAGACTGAGTTATTCACACCTTCAGTATTAAGTCAATATAATTATTATGTACTTATCTTATTTATATATTTTTTCTTTTATATCTATGTATGTAAAAGCCCAATGGACGTGAAAATAAATAAAAGGTGTAGATATCGTTTTCTCGGATTTATGATTTCGGGCCTTTGTTTTGGGAGTCAAATTCAAATTTTGTACTGTTTTATCATCTGGCAGGTAGGTAAACACATAACGATGCATTTTCAAAATTGCATTTTAATAAAGAGAATTCTTTATTTCAGAGTCACGCCTTAGCGCTAACCCGGAGCTGTAAGACCTCTCCGGGGGGCGGTGGAGGCTGCGACGGCCTAGACCGCCCCCCCAGCTACCCGCATACGCCCCGCGGGCCCCCCTCCCACACTCCACTAGCGCCACCCTTGGACCACGCGGAGGCTCTAGTCGTGCCCAAGAAAGAAGGCTTCGACCTAAGCAAGACATCAGGTAAATTTTAACTAACTGCTTTGACATCTTATGGAAGCAATATATTTTTTTATGCCGCTTCTAGGTCTATCGAATAGAAAGGATGCTGAAAATAAGTCATGCCACTGAGAGATCCGTTGAAATGGAAAAAATATTCCAACGGAGCTATCAGTGTCAGGGTCGTGTGAAGAACTTCATAAAAAGTCTCCATATTGATTTTTTTCTTCGAAAGTCTTATTTGTATGTAAACAGGACTATGAATTGCGCTTCCCTTAATTTCCAAATTTGTTTTCACAAATGTGTGTAATTTTTCTGGAATAATTATTTTTAAATTACTGCAAAAAAAGTATTTATTATCAAAACTGGTTAGTATTCTGTTAGGTACCTACTCATTTCTTCTTTTGAAATTGTAAATCAGGTAGGTAACAATGAGTACATTAAGACTTATCTACTCTTTTTAAATAATTATTTTAAACGGAACCGTATGCAATTTGTTGCAAGATTAAGTCGTTTTATTCAAACTTACCAATTTCTCAGGCCTTTAAAATTTGAAGCATTTTAAGTATTTTGTTATGATAGCTTTGGTATCCGCAACAATTTTTTTTAATAAATTATTATTTTGTTACTACTTAGAAATGATTACTTTTATCAATTTATGTGAAAGCGTTTTTTGTTCTTTGAAGAAAACCATCCTGAAATATTTTATGTTTTAAAAAATACAATCTAGAGTAGCTCATTTAACTTAATTAAAGGATTACACATATCCAAAAAAAACTAAAATTTAAAGCTATTTCATGCCAAAAATAATCGTTGTTTCATATAAGGTCAACGAAGATTTATGAATCCGGACTGCATATTGAAGAAACTATTAAGAATTTATATTTTATTAAAATGCGTACATGCATTTTGTTTAGTTAAAATTCAGTTAAATAAATAATATCGATCAAACAGAATATATAATAAAGGCGATCAGTATCTGAATGTGAATATAACTGTTAACATCTGATCCAATCTTCAGTCGCTTTATGTCAGATTCAATTCGGCTCTTCTCGGAAACTGGCGGTAAAAAGGCGGCACGTGACTTAGGAAGTGAGGCTACCTCTATCAGAGAATTGTAGATTGTACTAAGATCGATTTGGAAATACCGGCATCCCAATTATCGGTTTTTTTCTTTAAATTTACACTCTTCAATTTACCTCTCCGTCTCGCGTCGCTCTTTCGGAAGTTATTCTTGATTTATTGTTAATATTTTGTGGTGGTTTTTTTTGTCACTGCGGCGAATGCAATTTGTAGGAGTGTTCAGTGTTCCCGTCCGCTCGCACACAAAGCTAAATCAAATATTTTGATACCGTGAATAAAATCTACGTCTGTGGCGAGATATAGATTTTTACAAAGTTTTATAAAATAGAAGGTAAAAAGAAGTAGGTGAACAATGCCGACGGAGAACTTCTTTTCTCAAAATTCGTCATCAACTGTCAATTGTATGCCATTATTTCCTCTAGACACGTAAATTCTATTGATAATGGGTTAAAAATATTGACTTGATCTTGTTTTAAACAATTTGTAGATATTATATTACATTGCTTTCTTACGACTTTGAAAATGTTTTGTTCTTGGGTACGTACTACCTGTAGTTACAACATCTTTAATATTTGCCAATAAAATATTATGTATTTGTGGAAGAATTTTCACCAGTCACACACTATGATTGTTTTGTATGCTCCGCTTGTGACAAATATGACTGTAAAAGCCTCATTCGATTGTCCAAAATTACTAAATTTTCTGTTTCAGAAAAAAATAACCAATTTATAAATGCTCTTACAATAATTAAGACTAATTAAATATCTACTTCTTATGGATGGATTACAGCTAGGGATTAAAATAAAAATTTCAACATTACGTATTAATTTGTTGACCTACAAATTTGCAACGGAAGTTCTGTAAAGATTTCATATCGCTGAGGATTCGTTCTGGAGTTTATAGTGGTCGAAATAAAAATACTATTAAGATCAATTGTAGGTATTTAATCGATTTATTTAAAAAATTTATTCGGATTCTCATTGCGGCTTATTTTAATGTAATTATGCCTTCACTCAGATCAAGACGATAATGGATGGAGAAATCACACGTCCGATTACATAACCCTTCACGGGTCAGTAGCAAAACTTGCACTTATTTCTGTGTTGACAACTTAAAAAAAATTATTGGTCTACCCGAATATTTTGTGAATATTATTTTTTCTTGCAAACAATCAAATTGGTTTTTCAGACTTCACAATGCTTCTGCAGCGGCCTTGGTCTAGGTTAACGCTATTTAGACGAAAGAAGATTTCAAATGTACACGGAAGCAATGTTTTGCAGTCGACATTGACGCAAAGATATGAATGATGGAGAGTTTGAACGCTTTGCATAATGCTCTCGCGTGTTTTGTGAGAGATGAATATAACTGGCATTCCCCTCTGAGTTTAGAGTGGCTAATCCCTAAGATTTCGGCTCCCTCTATAATAATTTTCCATTCATTCATTCTTCCACGCTCTTTATGAATCATAATCCGAAAATCTGTGGATGATCCGCAGTCCCCTTCGATCTCGGCTCACCCCTCTCCCTCTCGGTATCACCGGATCTCAAATAGAGCTTAATCCGCTACGTGATGTGTGAACGTGTTGGTGAGGGTAGTGTGTATATATAGTACACACGGCTGACATGAGAGTGTACGGGAATACTACACACGGAAGAGATTCGGTCTAATCCGGCAAACAAAAAAATAATCTGCATTTATAGTGGGAAAGCAGCGGACATTACTGCAAAGTTACGATTACTAAATTTTATAATAATAATTGCTTTATGAATAAATTATGGAAAGCGAAAAATCAAACCCAGCATCAATAACCTGATAATATTCTCAAAAAGTTCTGTTATAAATGATGTGATATTAAAAAGATATGTTATACTTATGATGGAAATAATCCATAATATTTAAATATTGTTTATATTTTATACAGTATTTTTATAAAAATATCGAAAATTGTGAAAGCTTTTAAAAGGCCAAATAGCGATCATGCTAAATAAAACACATTATAATGAATCAAAACTGGTTTGATTAAGAACAACATTCATTTGAAGAAATGAACATAAACACCGACTTAAAAATACTAATCCTCCTAAGTTATTTAACGATTTTTTGGATTTGCATTATTTTCGTATATATCGAAACTCTATCAATAATCTGGTGATTTTGTAGCATTCCTTAAATTTCTTATCTTCATTGGTAATCTATTATATTATTTTTACTGTTTAGAAATTCTTAACACATTATTTCTTAGATCTATGGGAAATATGAATTCGCCATTATCCCTCCGGGATAGGCTGAGAGGATATACCGTCACGTAACTTATCCTGACACAAGCTTCCAGCTTCGTTCATATTTATCCATCGTCTCCTAAATTTATATTTGTATAAATATGTACATCATTATATTGTGTTACGTCGACCATTAACGAGACCTTACTCGAGTATTTAACTAATTTACAACAACATATGTTTTGTTTCATCTACTATACGTGAATAAAAGTTCTAGACATCCATTAAATTACATAGTTATTTACTTAATTTATTAAATTCTGTAAAATAATCCCCCAACACACGAAAACACACAGTTTTTTAGAATAAAAATACAAGTACCTCTAGAAACAAAATTGAAAAATTATTATAAGAATGAAATATTACAATACCTGAGGATGAATTATTACTCTGTATATCAATTGCCTACACACTCTATAACTCTCTTCTATAAATGTGTATATATTCCAGCAAATACAAAAAAATTAAAAAAGGATTTAAAATATATATTTTTTTTAAACATAAATACGAAAATAGGTAATTCTTGACGTGTTGTATTTTTTCTTGTTTTTTCTCTCTCTTTATTTGTAATCGAGCATAATCTAATTTTACCAATGTATTAAATAAAAAAAATTAGTGGGTACGTACCTTCATGTATATTCCTATCGTGGCTTTGTGCTTATGTGTATATCTCTGAATATACAAGTACCTCTTGTATATTCCTATATTGGCTTTGTGCTTATGTGTATATCTCTGAATATACAAGTACCTCTTATATATTCCTATCTTGGCTTTGTGCTTATGTGTATATCTCTGAATATACAAGTACCTCTTATATATTCATATCTTGGCTTTGTGCTTATGTGTATATCTCTGAATAAACAAGTACCTCTTATATATTCCTATCTTGGCTTTGTGCTTATGTGTATATCTCTGAATATACAAGTACCTCTTATATATTCCTATCTTGGCTTTGTGCTTATGTGTATATCTCTGAATATACAAGTACCTCTTATATATTCCTATCTTGGCTTTGTGCTTATGTGTATATCTCTGTCTGTTTTTTTTTGTTTCTTGTTGTTTGTTCTACTTAACCTCCCTTTTTCTATTTTGGTACTGTTTTGTATGTGAAACTTATAATACTTATAATATTTTTCTATTTTTGTAAAACCAATATATAAAGTTGTACCCATTAACTCCCACCTATGTATTATAAGTTTCTCCCGTCTTACGATGAGTTTTGTCATCCGGGATTGCCCTAGCAAGAAATAATTTTAAAAATTAGCCATATGTGCTAATTTTTTTTAAAATTACAATAGTTACTCTGATACCAGCTTTGCATCTTTACATTCGAATTTATTTATACTAACTGTACGCGGGAGGACCCGAGGGAGATTATTTGCCTCCGACCACATGTCATCTATGGGGATGCTGTTGGAGGGGTCGTTTTAAAGGAAAAGCTATAAATAATATAAATGTATAAATAATATTTTTTACCATACATATTCCCCGGGTATTCCGTTATACAAGCAAATGCTCGATAGGTATAACTTAACTCGCGTGACTATTCAATCCGCTAATCTTATTAAATGTCAGTATTCAGATTTACCTGGCTTAAGCGGCGATTAAAGATACGCTTAAGCTAAAGGTTTTTTATTCCGATTGCTGATAGCAGTTCTCGGGCCTCTATTCGCTATCCTCCTATCGGCCAGTTAGTTGACGGGAGGTTGAGGGGAGGCTTAATCCTACCGCTATTTACAAGACCCCTTCATTTTGGTGCACTGTTCCTTTTAGTGCGCCAACTTTAAAATTCACGATTTGCTGTCGTAATTCATACTTGATGCATTGCTTATTTTGGATGAGCCAATATTGTGAAATTTAATGCCATAGTTTCGAATATCTTTTCACCTGTGAAATTTTTTATTTATTTTTTATGTGAAACATAACAAGAGCCCTAACTGCTCCCGACAGTCTGGAGCCAGTGAGACTATGATGACATCCCCAATTTGGGTATATTGTTAGGTTATGTTAGGTTAAAGGTAGTGGGAGGGGAAGGAGATGGGTATATTAATATCTGGTCACCAAACACGGCCGAAGCAATTTCAAGCAGAGGTTTCAAATCTAAATTGCGGTCTTACACCATTGCGACACTGAGAGTATCTACCACTCTGTAACATGCCAAAAATGTACTATATTTTATTTTATGTGAGTAAATTGTGAAATAACACAAGTTTAAATTAATTTGCGAATGCCGGGGTTTGAACCTGCCACTTTTGGCTTTTTAAAGCCTTCCCCTCGACCACGGATGTTGTCAAATACAAATGATATCTAATACTATATATTTCAGGACTTTGCAAATTCGTGAAAAAATGTGCGGATATTAGGAAATTATTATATCTTATGTTAAAAATATTTATAATTTGTTATCTTAAACTAGGTATTGTTAACAAATTAGTGACTATAGCTATTTTTATAATTTTTTAGTTAAAAAAAACATTTTTGAAGTGAAACTTCTTTACGCGCGTTATGCAATTTCGAGGACCGGAGTAAAACCAACTCATGACCGTCATCAAAAACCGTGATCATTTCGCTATAGGAGCCTAGCCAATATTATATACCTACTTTCGGTCGCTCTCCAAACTGCTTCGCGGTCTAGAGGCAAAGCGCCCGATTGTCGTCATGAAGAACCGAGGTTCGATCCCCGCTTTAACTATTTTTTTTTTCTTTTTGTGATTTTTTTTAAATAATTTTTTTTAAATTGATAAAATGCTCTCGTACTGCGACTTTTAGATATTTTGACTATATGATATTTTGGTCGAATACGTAATAACCGCGGTCTAGAGGCAGAGCGTTCGACACTCGTAATGCAGGACCCGGGTTCGAATCCCATATTTTTATAACTTTTAATTTTTTTATCACTTGCTTCTTATAAATATGTCAATAGACAGAAAAAAAGAGAGAATGAAATGAAAAGAGAGAGAGAAGAATACTAAAAGTTTCACTTCCGTCGTGCGTAGGCTTGCCACACACTGTATTTTTTTTAATGGAAGGTTACTGCATATAAACTAAAAGAAAAACAAAAAATAGAATATTTAATTTATCTAATTTTATCTCAACTTATCGAAATTACATAATAATTATAATATTTACTATCTGTATAATAATAATTATCATATAAGTATTTCATTTATATAGCGCCGTCTTCGTGGGAAAATCATGGATTGCGGAATCTTACTTACCAGCTGCGTTACTATAGTCTTCACTTATATTAATAATTATATTAGTTTCTCAACCTTCCCCAATTCCTTCTCCTCCTTGTTAGCCTCATGACATATCCCAGACGAAGATGCCATCATTCCACTGACTCGGTGCAGTTGGGACCCATACATTAAATAATTGGTGTGGTAAAGCCGGCCTTGAGCCTGGTTTAAGACCGTTTCAACCTAACAAACACCATAGTAAAAAGTCGAGATTTTCACTGTTCTGACCTTATGCGCAGGGTAATATTTACACAATGTTTACGCAGATACAGAGAAACCTAATCAAAAAATAAATATTTTTGAGTAACTGTGTTTTTTCCTCTATTATGTAGCAAATTTTTAGTAATATTTTTATCAATATTTTGGGTAGGTAATTAAAAGTTTTTTTCGCAATAAAACATTATTCGAAAGGATTTGTTCAAGCGCCATGATGTATAATGGTTTGTAAACGGCCCGCGCGAGTTGTAAAAGGTTAGCTAGGTACTACTGCAATAGGTAGACCGATTGAGATTTCATATGTTAATTCTTAATCGGCAGCGGTTATTAATCAAGATTACTGCCGAGAGTTTAAAATTCACACCGGCCGACTCGAGGCGGATAAAAAATATAAAGAGTCGTGTGAGGATTACAGAATACAGCCGAGTCATTTCCATAAGCCGCTGCCTCCGACTACCTCAAACACCATCACTTTTGGAGGACTTAATACTCTTATGGCGAGGTTTTAGTCGGCTAAGCAGCATGATGAATGTATGAGAGGTGCCAAGGAACAGCAAATTCAACTAACCTGGAGGCTGCATTTCTTCATCCTCCGTGTTTAATGCATACATCAGATGCGTATCTATTTTTATGGTATTGTATGCTCTATTTTGAATGGCCATTATGTTTCTGTGATGATGCAATAAGGGTTACAACATTGCCACTCCTCATAGATGCATCCTCACTGAATGAAAATTCCTCAATAAAATATTATCAATTTATTTATTTTCCGCACATGAATTCATAGGTACTGCTCGAACCCGGGGGAAGTAAAGGACCATCATTTCGGTTTACTTTAAGTCTGGATGAAGTAAGGAGGGTTGAGGAGAGAACGATGATTGTAATGCAGAACTTGTCACTAAATATATTAGTAACGAGCCATTTTAAGTAATGTATCGATAATTAATGGTTTTTTCTTACTAAGCTGATGATACTGATAGTATCATTACTCTTGCAAATATATAATTTCGCATTTGTTAAATCACCCATATTTAAAAGGATGAAATAGCCATTTTTAATGGCCACAAAAATCTAGTGTTTAGCCACGATGGCTGTCAAATCATTTCTCGATTCAATCATCATATCGATTGTGGTTTGTTCAAACCATTCAAGCCACGAAGTGAAAACTTTACAGAAGACGATAAAAACGAATATTCACCAATTCCTAAAACTAATTAAAAATCTTGAAATTTATATGAAAGTGGTTATTAGTTTTTCACAATTTTGTTGTAAAATATTGCGATTCTATTAATAATTGTGAGAGAATTGAAAAAAGTTTTCTACGAATTTAGTTTTTAGTAGTAAATGTGCCTCAATTAGCAATATATACTTTACCATGTTGTGCTTTAAAGACTTTTCTATTTGAAATCACTGTCGAGCAACATTCTCACAAAATGTGGCTTAAAGGGTTTAACCAAAACAAGACTATATTTAAGTTCTTTAAGAAGTCATATTTTAATCAGAATTGCCTTTGAGTGAGCCGATTCGACAATCTACAGAGAAGCTGCATAAACAATGTGATCTGTACCAAAAATAGTTTTACGAAATACGTTAAATCACACAGGCAATTTCCAACTTATTTTAAATCCCCGACCTCCGCAACACTTTCCATAAATATGTTTAATTACGAGCAGCACGTTCTCCCTTAAACATAGAACAAACAATATTCTCACACCGTAAAGTACTATAATACATACATTTGTACGTTTACACACGCACACACGCAGGCGATACACGCCGAGGTTTTGTATAGCATAATCCCGGCTCACCCTAATTCCGTACCTTCGGCTTAATCCGGCTTAGCTCGGCTCAGCTCGGGCCGCTCTCCCCAACCCCGCTCAGCCAGCCCACCCCAACACTAGAACTACCCCCTCTGACGCCAGACTCAAGCCGCGATTCAGAACAGAGGTGACCAAATTAGTTTTATATTGACTGTGTAACCATTTTGATGCCACCAAAAATTATTAATTTTTTTGCCACAGAAAAATTAAAAACGAAACCTTTTGTAACCACCGTACATTTATTTACAATAATATAATAGTATAATTGTACAATATGAGCTTGTGTACTTGGGAATACCACTAGTTAGATATTACCCGGTTTTGCCAATATTTCAAAACTTTTTTTATGAACATTTGAGAAAAAAACATGGTGTTTTGTCATATTTATTAACAGCAAAATATATAATCATTTCAGAGCTCTAAAGCGCTTGATGGAAATGATGTAGCTAACTGAAATGAGTTTACATTCGTGAGTTTTTTTTTAAATACACAATGTGTCCGGTCAAAAATCATCCACCAGTATATACAGTATTATATTGTCATTAGATTAACATTCATATTATTTCATGTGTTCTAGACCAATTAGATAGATGGCAGTAAAAATTTTACGACTTATAATAAATTGTTTCAATATCCGGTAGTTTTTTCATTTATATTAACATACTTTGGTAGCAGTCTACGGTTTGTAGGTGATATATATTTAAAAAGATCCTAACTTCACGGATCATTTAACTTCAGTAAATAAAATGCCTTGTACTCATAGACATATGAACTATGTCTGTGCTTGTACTCGAATAAATTATTACGGTTCCCCAATTAACATATCATTTTATTTTAAATAATTAAATGTCTTATGCATATTAGATTTTTAAAAAACATAAATTATTAATTTCGCATTAGAAGATCAATAAAAATATTATTTCATACCAGACATCATTGTGTCATTTTTGAGAATGCAACAATGGAATTAAGAGTATTTGAAAAATAAATATTTATAGAAAAATAACGTTTCGGCATTTTTTATGTTTATATGCATAGTGATTCATGTGATTGTCAAGTATCGGGCAGGACAAACACACCCAGTAAACTCAGAGCGTCAAACCCCTCACACAAATGTATGTATTACTATTGTATGAGCAGTGAGTTCCTCAACTGGCTCCAGTTGAGGCTCCTGTGCGGTTTTCACAAAATAATAAATAATAATAAAAACCCTGACTATAAACCCATTGCTATAAGGCATTCCTCAGTACTATCGACATGTAAATATTTTATTATATTTCTTTGTATTTGATCAAAGCTTAGAAAATTTAAAAAATATATTTTGAATAAAAAATATGATATTTTTGGTTATACAATATGAAAGTTCCAGGATCTCTGTATCCAGTCTGGGGCCAGCTGTGAATTGTTCTGATTAGTGCAAGGGCGTGTGAGTGTGTATGAGTGTATACGTGCGTTATCCACAAGCGCGCGAGTATTGGTGGATTTAACGTGTTCTTATTCATATATCAGATTTACACAAAGCCCCATTGATTCGGGGATTGCCTTTATTTGGTCGGGGATTAAATCTTTTTTGTACCGTCTCGACCCGATCTTGACGTAGGTAGGTACCCGGGCACCTACCGACTAGTACCTACTCACTACTGCCTCCTGCCTGCCAACAGTAGGTGGTTACGTGAGGATTGTTGTTCTGATAAAATGCGATTACAATTTATTTTAACACTCTGTACTTCTAAGTGGTGTTTAGCATTTTAGATTAAATGTTGTGTGACGTCATTCAGGCAATGTTTTTTAAAGAATTACCTCGGCATATGACTAACTAACTCACCATCACGCTAATTCTTCGCGGAGATACTCAGATAATAGAACCTTACACCATTCTGAACTCACACACTCTCCTATTATTTTGACTATTACATGATCTGACTCAACACTGAATGAATGAACCGATAGTGTGGTGGAGGCGTGTACGACGTACGTATGCAAGAAAAAATCTAGTTTTTAAATAAATATTGCAGTTTTTTCTTTAACGGTTAATCAGTTATATTGATCTGTCCGTACCGAGGAGTCTATAAGTCTTAGTTATTTAATCTGTCGACCTCAACTTTCTTCCTAATCAATATAGATCAATCCTTCTTGGGGTTATCTTACCACTTTATCAAGCTTTATCTTCTAGTGATATAATCCTTGACCTTGACTTCTACTTCCACCTACTTTCTAGTCAAATATTCACCTGACAGCCCTTTCCACGTACATCATTACTGCGGGTCCACACCATCACCGGGTTTCTTTCTCTAACTTAGTCATATCATCCCCTTGCTTTATTTTTGATGTCCGAACTGTTTAAACTAAAATCAGAGATATGAATTATAGAGCCTTTATTCTACTTTCTCGCTCCCCGTGAACAAGTTACAAGAAATGCAAAATTCACAAGATTGCCAAGAGGGAAAACATACGCACAAATCAGTTAAATTAATAAATTATTTTTAGTGTCGCTTTAATTAATTCTTTATTGCTTTATAGCCTTTGCATATAACTTATCGTACTTAAAAAAAATGACTCTTATGCCCCAGACAGAATAGTAAAATTGATAATTTGTTCGTGTAAAAATATTTCATTGAGAATATGAATATATTTTTTCAGCTTCCACCCAAACAATAGAAAATTATTTACCATACTTTAGGTAAATTGATACGCTAACAAAATGCTTTATTTTATTACGATGAACGCAATATTTGAATACGTTTATTATTCAATGACAGAAAGTTATCGGTTATTGTATTTATTTACAACGGTACATATTTTATTTGAAAATATTAGTAAAAGTAAGCACAACTTGTTATTCAAACCTCGTATTGTTTGTTCACTGTCTGATTTCATTCCATTCAGCCAAAATAATCCTTATGCCCGCGGTAGAGTCGCTTCATCAATCACCAGGAGATAATCTTCTTACCTCCTCCCCCAGCCTTCCTGGAGCACTCGTCTCTGCTTATCCTTTAGTTATGATTGTCTGCCAGGCTCCAACAAACCAACCAACCAACGAATAAAGTGCTCCTAAGGCCAGATGAAGCGATCAATGTTACAATATTATTCTAAGCAATAATTACTAGCCTGAAACACAAATAAAAAATTTCCGAGAAAAAATAAATAAATTAAATGAATTGTGCACCTGACCGGCAATCAGAAGGTGATAGTTCAATTCCCGTCGGCGGCATTTATTTTTTCTCGGAAGATTTTTTAAAATTTATATTTGTGTTTCAAGCTAATAATTATTTCTTAAAATCATTTGTTATCCTTTGTGTTTTGCGTAAAAACCTTGTCTTGCAAACATAAGTGTACCTTTAATAGAAATTAACAATATTATTCGTCTGAACAAAGTGTATCTACATATTTATATATATAAATAATAATAATAAAATTATTATTTTGACATGTTCTGAAAAATTTATCGCTAAGTACTTTTTACAAATGTAGAATAAAATGAAAACATTTCGGTATTTGCTTATTTACAGATACCGCGAGCAAGTAAGAAGTTAAAGAAACTTGTTAAGTGAAAAATGAATTAAAAAATGCATTAGTATCTGGCTGAAATCAGATATAGTACTTTATCTCTGTACATGAATCTGACTTTCCAATATGTGAGTTTAGATTAAATAAATCTTACAAATTAAAATGTTTAAAGCACCGAACAAAATAATTCATAGAAGTACATACGAAAAAATAGTTTTCTTACTTACTTCGCACCAACATAAATAAAATTTAAAAAAACCTAAACATCAAGTTTTTTCCAGATAAAAACTTCTAAGATATCACTATTAAAATCTGTTATAGGATACAATATCTTGTTTGTTTTTACCACGTCAGTATCCTTTGATATTTACCTATCCCGGGGATTCCCGGGTTATCCCGGTAACTAATGCGCGGGAAGGGAGGCATTTCTGCGGGGATAGGAATACAGACGTAAACAAACCCCTCTTCATTCCTCCCCCGGGAGTACGCAGGACTGGGGTTGGGGATTCCGTCTTGGATTTCAAGGACATCAACTCCAGTAGTTCCGGTGGAAATAAAACTGTAAAACAGATTGTTGCAAATAAATTTATTTTATATACATAAACTTTGGTACATATTCGTGTGGTGAAAGTTCTTCAAAAATTTAAGACGGCAACATTTCATGTCAACACACTTTTTTCCTTACGGAAAAATTAATAATTCATAACTTTTTCACAATAATTTAAAATATTAATTCAAACCCTGCCAAGGAAATGATCAATAATTCTATTTACGAACCTATATAAAAATACAGAGGTACCTACTTATGACATATTTTGGAGTTGTACTTATTGTAAATGAATACATACATCTCATTTCTTTAAATTGCACATGTATAAACCAACCACCAAATTTTAACTGTTGATTACCCTAAAATAAAATAAATACAAAAATAATGAACATATCAGTATTTACAATATATATAAATGTAGCGGGATTACAAACAAATTATTAAAAAACGGTTTTAAAATCAGAGCGTGTAACGTATTTAATAAGAATATTAATTATATTTATATATTTTCGTTCAATTCAAGAACATTTAAAAAATATACCCTAGCTAACATAGAATGATTTTTAATAACATGCTACAAGTTATCGTGATGTTGCTATGAATCTTGTTCAGTTGCTTACCATTAATTTTATAAACTTTTGTTCAGTTTAGTTGTAGATGTACATAGTGATTACTGCTGTTGTTTATGTAGGGAGGCTGATTTGTATTTAATTTAATTTATTTGTGTTCTCATATCTTATTTTATTATTTATCTAATATTTACAATTTACAATTTTTGTAAATATTTTAGCCCACGGGTACTTTTATTATTTTTTTGTGTTTATGTTTATGTGAAAATCTGTCATTAGATTTTATTAGTATTGTTTATTATTTATGAATTTAAAAATTGGTGTTGCTTTTCTTAAATAAATAACTTTATAAAATTATTATCTGCATAAAAATAACAATCTTCCTAACTTTGCAACTTTTTAGTTCCACACAATATTTTATTCACGTAGAAAGCGTCGAATTGGCGGAATTATTTGATTCGTCAAGTGAGGCATGTTTGTCAAATTGAATTAGGGGTGGCTTGTCTCTATAATAAGCGATAATACCTGGATTTGTTGCGACACTACGGGTCCAATGTTCCGAACTAAGTCAATAATCCTATTTTTCACACGTACGCCAAATATTCACGCGGCGTTACCGGATTACCACAATTTTATCTTAGCGTCGATAAATCACATTTTATTCGAAACGTTTTCGATTTTGAAGAAACCTGTGTAAAGCTAAGTATTTGATATCATGTAATCGTGTTAATCGCATAAACAAAGTAATCAAATTTTATAAAACATTTTACCTTAATAATCCGTGTTATAGGAAATTTTTAACACCCCAAAGTTTGGAGGGATCATTTTTAATCAGTAATTTGTTTGATATGAATGGAGATTTTCACGGCCAAAAGTATTTTAATGATTTATTTTTGGGGTATTTAGCTAACGTTTCGGACAGTATTACAGTGTCCATCGACAGGGCAGATGCGTGTTCTGCCTCGATGATGGACACTGTAATGCTGTCCGAAACGTTTGCTAAATAATGAGGTAGCGCAACACGGCATAATACCCCAATAATACATCATAATAGTAATTTGTTTGTATTAACTAGAATTAATATCATAATAATATATTAAAAGGGAGATGAAACCGTGAAAGAAGTTTTGAATAGCACTGATTGTGGATTTGACGAGTTCAACCGTGTTTAACTAACGATTAGATAATATTAAGTTTTACATATCCAAACAAAAATATTTGTTTGCGGTGCGATAGCAAATGGGACGGATTTAATACTAGAATTGATTCTTGACTTCAGCGTTTACTTTATTTTGGATTTTCGTTATCTTTGGAAGCATATTAAATATTATGAACTTTATACTATTAAGTTCTAGGTAATCTTCTATTTTTAACAATGAGTTCTCTGATTTAACGTTGAAAGTACCGCCTGAATAAAGTGACTGCAATACTTCCAAACAATTGTAACACTTGGTTGGTTTGTAGTTATTAACAGGGCAAGAACGATGAGAGAGGGAAAAGACATTGATGGGTGAGTATTGTAACGACTTCTTTTATTGGCGGCAGTTTCCAAATACTGATCAAATTCTTCTTTGACAAAAAACTCTGTGTCGCATTCGTTTTTTTTATCTTGATTTAGTTCACCAAATTATCCACACAAAATAGGTTCCTCTAAGATAGCCGCATTCGAAATGTGACAAAGACAATTTTTTGATCTTGTTACTACTAGTTTTTTTTTATCAAAATTGACTAAATCAACAGTCGCGTTGCTATCTATAATAATGCAATTACTATTTAAACATTCTTAAACATATCTTACTATTTGATCTCGTAATTTTTTTAATCGGCAAATAATTTTTTTTTATTATCAATATAAAGTTTTTTTACAGGTTTTTTTTCGAAGTCTGTCTCACTATGATAAACCTGTGTCGAGACAGACGTATTTGATACATGAATTAATGTTTACATATTTTTTGATACATAAAATATTTCATTACATTAAATGACATTGTGAAAAAGATACAAAATAATAAATAATAATAATAAATGATAAATTTGTTAATCAGCATCTAGTTGGAGTACATACTTATGTAGGGATTTTTATAAAATTTTTGATCATGGATCTGTCTTGGCTGATGATCCAAGACTTGATGTCTGTTTTATATTTAAAAAAAAATTCGTTCAGTCTAATGGCTAGTGGGAGAGCATTATATAGCCTTGTTGCAAAATATTTAAAATTTCTCTGACCAAAAGTTGTTTTAGCGAAAGGGATTTGTAAGAAATTATGTCCTTTGGTTCTAGTATCACGAGCAGTTTGGATATTGTCAAAAGTAGTTTTGTGTTTGAAGAGGTATGTTAGTATGTTTTTAGCATAAAGTTGCCTAATGTCCATAACACAGATTTTCCTAAAGATTTCATCCGAACTGCTTGTGATTGGTAGTTTGAGGATAATCTTTATTATAAGTTTCTGAGCTTTAGATATTGGATCAATGGCGGCAGCGTTTGCTCCTCCCCATGCTATGATACCATATTCTATTAAAGATTGACAAAGTGCATAGTAGATTGTTTTGAGCTGGCTTAGGTTGAGAAAGTTGCGAGTTTGTCTAAAAAAGTAAATGAATTTTCTAAGTTTGTTTGCTGTAGTGGTTATATGTTGTTTCCACTTTAAATTGCTGTCAAAAATAATACCTAAGTATTTAATTTTAGTTACCTGTTCTAAATAAGGGCAATCACATATTATCGTATTTGTCAGGTTGCAAGCACATGTTTTAATTTGATTTTCTGGGTTTCTTAAGGAAGGATTAATACTAAATTCAATGTATTTAGTTTTGGTCACATTCATTGTTAGTGTATTATTGTTTAACCATCTTTTAACCACAGTTATGCCCCAATATACAGAATAATAATAATACAGAACAAGCGTTGTCTTTCCAGTTACAAATAGCGTTCTTACTGAACTGTAAACGATTTTTTTTTATTTTGAAAATAAACAATGTAATATTTTAAGTATATACATAAATATATCTTTTAAAAGAAGCATTATACTTTAAGTACAAACACACCTACGCGATGAATATTCATCGGCTCACAAATCCAATATGAAATCCAGTAGATTTTTTATTTAATTATGGAAGACGATATTATCCATTTTTAACCGAAAATATGAAACACAAAAATTTACGGTCGCTTCTCTACCAACTGAGCTAATGAGACCTTATTACCTTCTTTCATATTTAACTGAAACATACTTAGAATAAAAACTACAAACTTTATGTTCATTTTCTCGATGTGCGACATCTATTGACTTTTCTGCAAGTCAATGATGAATGTTTATTTAGCAAAAGATAGCTGCCTATAAAATTGTGCGTTGAGAAAATGATGATAATGTTGGTAGTTCTAATTTGGAGTGTGATACAGTTCAATATGACAAAAGGAAATAGGGTTCCATTATTTTAGTTGGTAGAGCAGCACCAAAGCAAGGCGAAGATCCGGGGTCCTAGTCCTAGATGCGACCATATCTTTTTATGATTTTTCTGTTTCAGATTTTCGATTACAAATCGCTAATATTGTCTTCAATAATTAATTGTTACAATTTGAATTTAAATCGACAATTAATTCCATATTTTTAATTGTTGCAGGTGTTTAAAAACTGAACGATAGATGCACAAATATTTATGCAGTCGAATGTACAAAGTAATAACACATCGGTGTTATTTAGTTTATAAATAATCTGAAGGGCGAAGGCACTGTTCAATTATTATCCCCTTTATCCCTATGTGAACGATCGAATATTCACAAGATCCTGTCTTTAAGAGTTGTTCCTTTCTTAAGTCTTCAAAGGAAGTGGTTTGTGAACAGTTGAGCGGCGGGGAGGTGGGAAGAATTAATCTATTGAGATACCAAATACATTGAACCACAAATAAATATGAATTTCGCAATTGAAAAAAAAATATAGTGACGAAAAATATGTTTTAAAAAACATTATTTTGTCTTTCTACGCATTTTTATTAACTGCTTACAAAAAAAGTTAACTGTAAATACAGGCATGTGGTGTACGTGTATCACGAAGTTATTTTATTATTTGATAATCCCATAAATACGTATATTAAATTACCTTTACTAAAATCCTACCCTTGGCCAATGCCTCCTCTCGCAACACCCCCGAAAAAGTTAAATTAACTGAAATACTTTTGTATCACTCTTTTATTATAAAATTGTGCTCAAATATCACGTGAAGGTTGGTACAAGCGTAAATCTTTTATCCTGAAAGAGGCACGTCGTTATAAAGATAGCTGCTGGTTAATCTGAGCCGAGGGTCTAAAGCGATTTAAAGCGTTAACCAATTTAAGATAGGAGGCTTATCTGACAAGATATGACAATGAGTGTATATGCGATAAGACAGAAATATACACCATCAGACGAGAAACCAAAGTGTCTCATATTTCGTAGCTTTTGTTTCTATATTAACAAAGATATTACCGTTATATGATCGCCTCAACAACAAATGGGATTTATGACACGATATTGTTTTATCTCAAAGCGTCTGGAAGTATTTTTTTAGATAAAATCTCGTTTCTATGGAGCTCAAGTACTACAAGAAGAAACTCAATATTTCCATAGTCATATCAATGGATGTGTGTTGCGATATAGGGGTTCATCTAATCCTTTTATTTCTAAAAAAATTCAAAAAGGTTATAACACCATAAAAGCTTTTAAGAGAAAAAAAAACTTTAAAACACTTTACGAGATTCATTTTTAACAAACTACATTTATGTAATTACCCCATTATTCATGTCATAATCGGGAATCAGTGAGAATATGGCAATTCAATATTGTTGAATGAATTAAGAAATGTGGAGTGAGGAAACAGATGGAGAATGGACATAGGAAGAACTGGGTATTTATTTCCCTCTCTGGAAAGAAGTTAAATTTCTGAAAATGAGAAAATCGAAACTAGTATTTTGAATAAAGCCTTAAGAGAAACGGTTTAAGAGAAATATAAATTTGAAATTGAGGACAAAATACCTAACCAAAATGAAAAATAATTTTTTCAATCAAAAGGTACAGCAAATATTTAATTAGTTTATGTGGACTTTATTTACTTGTATTTCAAATGACAATATACAGGCCATTAAATAATTAATTATTTTTTTATGATCTTAGAGGCATTGATAAATAATTTTTTAATCTTCGTATTTGTGTGGCAAATTGATCAAAATATATATTTCTAATTTAATTTAATAATTTCATTTTTTCATTATTTAATAACATTTTAACTAATATAAAAATGCCAAAGTTGCTCCTAAAATTATGCAAAATTGAATTATTTAATGGCCTGTTTATCGTCAATTAAAACACAAATCAATAAAATAGTACATATCGCTAATGATTAAAAATGAATTTTTCAGTTTTTTGGGGTATTTTAGTATCAAATTTAAATTTGGTAAGAAAAAAATCCGAGCAGCCGTTCTCCTTAAACTTCAATAATATTACCACTGGTCCTCGTAAATCCAACCAAAAATAGGCAGTCTCAATTTGATAACAAAGTTTGTGTATCGAGGACTTTTGTAAAGGGTCAAGTACAAGAGAGGGGCTTTTTCTATCTCAATATACTCAGCGCAGTGTAGTGGGGGGATCATTTTACATACTAGACAATTCCAGTACGATATGCTTTAGTCTGCTAATCTCCCGGTGGCGGACGTACCCTCGAACTACCCCTCTAAGTACCTCCCCGATTTAGTCAGAAACAGATGCTGTGTCAGGTTAAATAAATTAGTACGAAGGTACATACTTTAATTCAATTTCAATGTACTTAGAAAAATCAAAAATGTATGAATTTCATAATTAACAATTTTGTACAGATTTGAGAGCGATTTTCTTTAAAAATATACTGTCACTTTTCACATATAAAATTATATTTTAACTGTGAATAACATTATTATATTTATCTCTGTTTTGTTATCAGCATTATCACAACCATTTAATTATCTATGATGAATGCGACTTTTTTAACTCTATAAAGGATTCTAACTAAGCCAAATCACTGAATAAGGTAACATAAGGCCTTAACCTTTTCGTTCCGTACGTATATTTTAAAATATTTAGATTTCAGTTTTTTTTCCTCCCTATGTAGAGCGAATTAAGATTGAAGGTTTTCGTTTTCCGTTTGCTGGTATAAATAGATTTGCGTCAAAAATATTCATTGCTTTTTACCTACTAGTTCAGGTGGGTTCTGGTATGTAAATTTTTCAGTTGTAATTTTATCGGTTTTTTACCAATTATTTTGTTTTTTTATTTTTTTTATTTTTATACATTGTGCATGATTTGACATTTTAAGTCAAACGCTGCCTCTAGAACCAAATTTTCCTTCAAAAGAAAGTATCAATAACTTCTAAAGTTTTGAAAAAAAGTTTACCAAAAATATCAAGTAGCTCTACCAATTGTTGTGAATCGAGCATCAAAAATATTCTACCATCTGCCGGCTCAAATTCAGGTTTAAATGTGTAAAAGATTTCAAAGAGTTAAAAATATTTTGGAACAAGTAACATTGTGATGATCATGACTTATCACAACTTATACTCATAATAATATATACATTCTTATTTTATTTAGTTGTCGAAACCAGTTGGCATATTGTCATGCATTAATACGATGTACACTGTACACAGAAGTCTCCCCGTACCATGTTTCAAAATACTTATTTTGAAATTATTTTTATATTATTCTGTAAAATGAGTCTTACTGTCTCACTGCTGTGTTCAACTGGATTAGTTTAACCCCTTCACACCCGCTTTATTGTTTCCGCATATATAATATATGTAATGTTTGATAATACGTCAGAAAATTATTTGAAAATTTTTGGTATTCTGCCAAATTATGGAACTATAAAGATATGTTCTATAATTAAATTATTATAGAACATATTTTTATCCGTTAAAATATTTGTAATTCGAATAGAAAATGTTGATATCTCACCTCAAATGAAACTCATAATCAGCAGATGTCAAAATATATATCATTTTTGTGGCCGAAATAAAGATTTCAACCCTGTGGAAAAAATAGACGCCACAGAAAAGATTGCAAGCTATAAGAAAACAAAAACAAGTCATTTCTAAATTGCTACCGTTAAGGTAAAAAAAAATTACAAATTTCATGTTAATTTGAATTAACATTGGGGCTGAAAGGGTTAAGGCGATGTACCACTTCGTGTAACATATGGAATCGGGCTGCTAACAATAACACTCCTTACGTAGACGGCAATAAGGTTTAAATTCCTGCATTAAACCAGCCGCATGTTTTTATTTATGCAAAAAAAAACGCCAAAAAGTTCAGGAACAAATATTTAAATGTTTTACGATCTTAATATTCCGCATTATATTATAACCAAAAATGGGTTCCTAAATAGGAGATTTAGATTTTTATATGCCTGATATATAATTTTTTTTTACTTATAAAAAGACACTTTTAAAATAATATTCGATTGTTTCAAAGGCCAAGATGTGTTCTACTGAAGGTATTTTAATGAACCGTCTAAAATATCTAAGCGATCGATTATTCAAATCAAAAACAAATTGTTTTACGTTACTTCGTAGAACTTCGCCTTAAGTAAAACTTACATCATATTTTGCGAAAAACGGATGAAGTTCATACATGCAAATGAATATTTGATTAAGAATGATAAACTACTTGAAGCTAAAAAAAGTATTAAAAAATTAAGTGCGGCTTATCTGTCCTAATGCTTCCCAAATCCCACAGTACTACCCCAAAGTAAGCTTATATAAAAAGGTCCATCCATCTGCGCGTACATTATCTTATATTCCGGATTTGCGAGGGTGAAATATTCGTATGCATCTCGCTCTTAAATCCAAAGCCCCTACTCCAGACAGGGAATTATTCATATCTTTTTATTATAAATGGAATATGGAAACAAGATATAAACTCGGGGATAGGTACGTACGGCACGTTACCACCAACATGGCACACGTCACACTCTGTTGGGTGCTCTATACTTTAAATAATATATTTAATGTTGCGTTTCCTTCTTCTATTGCCATCATCGGGGCAGATTCGACTGATGCTGTAACGCTGTCATAAACGTTGGCTAAATATAGAAGAAGCCCAACGCGGCAGAATAATTCAAAAATATCTTGAAAAAAATATTTGCTTTTTTAAAATCTTAACTTCGAGTATCAGTAGACAAAATGAATTAACGAAATCTCTCGCTTGGTGAGGTCTGACGTCATGAAATTTTACACAGCATTTTATCACTGAAATTTTTTAGGTTACGACCAGCTAGAAACGTTTTTTTTCCATATAATATATAAAATATTCCAATTTTAAACAACATGCAAACGCGATACTCGAATGACTTGATAATTTTGTTTGTTATCCTTTATCCTGAAGTGAAAGATATTCTCACTATCGTCCTGGTAAAGACGAGTGGTTTTACGGATTTTGAACAATTCATCAAATTATTATCAAGTTCTATAAAGGTTCTATTAAAGTTCTATTATTATATCATTGCTGTCCAGGAGCTTCACAAAACTGAAATAATAACCGAACTTTCTCAGAACTTGAAAATCAACTTTGAAATTTGATGAATTGTTCAAATTCTTTGAATCAACCCAACCTAAGAATTGAAAAATTCCTTCAAATTGATTTAGCTTTGTTTATTAACCTGATATGAATAGCTGGGTACTTTCAAAGTCCTTCTTTCCTTATTATTTCTCTCACAAATGTCCTTCAATCACATTATGGGTGATATAGTCCTACTGGCCCAGTTTTGTTGACCTTTGATAGGGTGTAAGATTAAAAATTAAGGTTTGTTGAGCTTTGATAGGGCGTAAGATTAAAAAAAATATATAATTAAATTTTAAAATGGTTCAACGGTTCAAAGGTTCAAGAAACGAAGAATAGAAAGTTCTCATTTTGAAGCCCTAACCCTGAAGCCAACCACGTACAGTGGTAGAAATCTGATAAGATTCAAATAAGGGATTAGAGCGAGAAAAGAGCATGTGTGAGCCGTAAGCCGCCCTGTGCACAAGAAGGACGGAGATAACTGGATTAGCTGCCTTTGCAGAGAGACCGGGGCTGTTCAGTGCAAGGGGTAACTTAAAAAAGTATTTCATGAATTTAAAGAAATACTTACTGTATATTTAATTTGCTAATCATGGTAACAATCATTGCTTATTAAGAAAATCCACAAAAATATATCTTTTTTGGTATTTGCAACCGCACAAGAGTACCAACTGCTACCAATCTCATAGAACCGGTGAGACTACGACATCCCCAATTGAGGTATGTTTTGAGGCTGAAGGTAGTGGCCAGTTTTGCCACAGGTCACCCCAAGTGGTTCGCTACGTTTGGTGACTTAGCAGGGGTGCCTGGGTTCATGGGTTAAGGTTTGCCCAGGTCTTGGTGGCGGGTGCGTCGGCCCACCTTCTGCGTGGCGGGCCGGTTGGGAGATGCTGGTTGAGGGAGACCCTTTACAACCGGTTACCGCTGTCCGGGCCGCTCGATAGTACAGGGGCCCGACCCTCAGGCTCACGACTAAGGGTGGGCTGCCCCATCAGCGAGTGAAAAAACCCTGCCACTGCTGTTGTGCCGGTTCGTGACCGGAGGGGACCCAGCAGCAGCGTTTGGGGCGCATTGGATGCCCTCTCCAGCCGGACTCTCCCAGCCTATCGCCTAGCACCGCAGTGAGTGGGCTGGAACCAAACGCTCATCACTCCTGGACAGCCTGATCCCCAGATTCCTACCCACCTCTCATACCTTTCCATTCCAGACCTTCCTTTCCCCTCATACCCTTAAAAAAGAAAATATTAAAATCATGAATATACAAAAAAACAAACTTAACATCATTACAGCGGCGAGTAGCAGGCGTCCCCGGTGCGGGCCAAAACTGTTGGTAAATTTTGCCAACATTCGCGGCCTGCACACAAATTTAAATTCCGTCCATCACCATCTTTTGTCCCAACGTCCCAACCTTCTTTTCCTATCCGAAACTCAGATAGCCGAGCCGCCAGACTCCTCCTATCTGGACTGCCCGGGCTTTACCCTCGTAAGCAAATTTCGACTCAAAGGAGGAGTCTGCCTCTATAGTCGAGCTGACGTCAACTGTGTACGACTATTGAGTCTGGAAAACTCCAGATTAGACGTAATGTGGGTGCGCGTCAATCTTGCCAGTACGGCAAGATTCTACGCATGTCTATACCGCTCACCGAACCAAAGCGAATCAGACACTTCCGAGCTCTTCAAACATTTGAGCGATACTATTGATGATCTCTTGCCCCGCTACCCTTCGGCCGAGTTTGTTGTTCTGGGGGACTTCAATGTTCATAACGAACCATGGTTGAAGTTCTCAGGCCCAACGGACTCGGCTGGCCGACAGGCGGAATCCTTTGCCATTTGCTACGGATTAGAGCAATTAGTTCAGGAGCCTACAAGGGTTCCTGATGTCCAGACTCACCGCTCCAATCTGTTAGACCTATTCTTAACTACTGTGCCACACGGTTATAAGATTGACGTCACAGCGCCTCTGGGATCATCTGACCACTGCCTAGTGACGACATCAATCCCTGTTAGCTTCAGACCAACCAATGAGAGACTGAGGAGAAAAGTGTGGCACTATAGGTCAGCAGATTGGTTCGGTATGCGGGCCCATTTCAACGCTTTTCCGTGGTCAGCTGTTTGTTTTCGGACTTCGGACCCTTCAAGATGTGCCCAGGAGATTGGTGAAGTCATCAAATCGGCGATGGATGGCTTCATACAATCGACTACTAAAGAAACTGGTGTGGGCTCAAAGCCGTGGTTCAGTCGACAATGCTCCGAAGCAGTTCGACGAAAAAACGCGGCTTACCGAGCCTACAACACATCTCGAACGCCCGAAAGCAGATTAGCATACAACAAATCGGCAAAGGAATGCAAGAGAATCATTAATAGGTCAAAATTAGAACACGACCTGCAGATCAGCAAAAAGCTGGCTGCCTGCCCGCATGGCAGCAGAGCATTCTGGTCGCTTGCGGGCTCAATAGGTCGAAATTTTTGCAAACCCAGTTTGCCACCTCTTACCAGACCTGACGGCTCACTAGCAAACACCGCCACCGAAAAGGCTAACTTATTAGGGAAAATGTTTGCGGAAAACTCGACCCTCGACGACGGGGGTGCTGTTCCGCCGTCGGTTCCTCACTGCGGATTCTATATGAAAAAGCTGAGGATCCGGCATCGGGATGTACTCCACGTCATACGGGGGCTCGATGCTAACAAAGCTAGTGGACCTGATGGAATACCTGCCCTGGTATTGCAGAGGTGTGCTGCGGAAATAGTTCCGGTTTTGACAAAGCTCTTCAAAATGTCCCTGAAGTGTGGCACTGTGCCCTCTGGTTGGAAAAAAGCGGTAATTCACCCTATTCCCAAGAAAGGTGACCGCTCCAACCCGGCCAACTACCGCCCCATAGCGATCAGATCAGTTCTGTCCAAAGTGATGGAACGTGTGATCAACGACAAACTGCTCACATACCTCGAGAAGAACAAAATTATCAACGACCGTCAATACGGATTCCGGCGGAACCGCTCGTGCGGTGATCTTCTCGCGTATGTGACGCATGTTTGGGGGCGGTGCCTGGAACGTCACGGTGAGACCCAAACGGTCGCACTAGACATATCCAAGGCCTTTGACCGGGTCTGGCACCGAGGACTTGTCAACAAATTGCATTCTTACGGACTTCCCGCATCCCTGTGTACGTGGATTGCTAACTTTTTAAGGGATAGGTCGATTCAGGCGGTTGCTGACGGTTTCACCTCTTCCTCGCACTCCATAAATGCTGGCGTCCCACAGGGATCGGTTCTGTCTCCGACTTTGTTTTTGTTGCACATCAATGACCTTTTGACATGTGCACCGATTCATTGTTACGCGGATGACAGTACAGTTCATGATAGCTTTTTGTTTGATAAGCCCCCAAAGGGCACACAAACTCCAACGGCTCGGAGGGCTTTGAAGCAGAGAATGGACGGTTATCTCGAGAGTATTTCCTCCTGGGGTAAAAATAATCTCGTCGAATTTAATGTTTCAAAGACCCAATCCTGTCTGATTACGTCTAAAAGGGATCCAAATGATAATCTAGTCTCCTTCAACGGAAGCAATCTTCCGAACAGGCCTTCCATTGATATGCTTGGTGTAACTATAAGTGACCAGCTCAGGTACGGGGGCTCCATCGAAGCCAGAGTAAAGTTGGCCTCTCAGAAGCTGGGCGTACTGTACAGGGCCCGCAGATACTTTAATAGTACACAACTGCTCACCCTGTACAAATCGCAAGTGCGCCCTACGGTCGAATTTGGCAGCCATCTCTGGTCTGGAGCCCCTAAATACCTGAAAAAAACCCTTGACTCTGTGCAGAAACGGGCGGTCCGTTTGATAGATTCCCCAATCTTAACAAACGGACTGCAATCTTTAGAGCACAGGCGTCAGGTAGGTATGCTGTCCTTGTTCTATCGGTATTACAATGGAAGATGCTCTGAGGAACTAGCGTCATTGATCCCTTCGGCACCGGTGCGTAGTCGGGATACACGCCAAACGCGCGCCCAACATTTGTACACAGTTGACACTTGTCACATGAGAACGGGTCGCTTCTACGATTCGTTCTTAAGTTCAACAGCTCGGCTGTGGAACGAACTGCCGGCCTCTGTGTTTCCTCCCTCCTACAACATGGGACTCTTCAAGACCCATGTTCACTCCTTCCTCTCCACAAAAAGACCCTCCACACAGCATCCCCAAAGATGACATAGGCCCTGAGGGAAATTATTTTCTTCAGGGCCTCCTGTGTGGAGTAAATATAAAAAAAAAAAATTTAAAAAAAGTGGGAAGAAGATGGGGAGAGGAAGGTGGGGAAGTACCTGGATATTCAGATCTGGTCACCAAATTCGGTCAAAGCCATTTCACGCAACGTTTCAATTCGAAATGGCAGTCTTACACCAGGGAGATGCTGACAGTATATTCCAAACTGGAACGTGCTGCAAATATACTATATATTATTTTAAAAGAGTCATTTGGGAAATAACACAAATTAATTAAATAAAAGCTACTTGACCGCTTCTTGGCCGACAAATTTTTGATTTTTTTTCTTGTTTGATACGCCTTGCTTAACAATTAAAACGGAATTATTTTGGCCATAGCACACTTTTTTATTTTGGCTTCAAAAACTTTTAAATATTTTTTTACATTTTCCGCACAGGATCTCCACCGGAGGGAAAAAATCCCTCAGAGCCAGTGTCATTTTGAGGATTCTGGGAGGAGAGTCTTTTTGAAGAAAGTTTGGATAGGAAGTTCTCAAAAGGAAAAATGTATGAAGGGTGGGTAGGAATCTGGAGGTCAGTCGGTCATATGAATCCATCCCTTTAACTGTAGTGCAAGGCATTGGGGCGAGAGTCCATCTGGAGAGGTCAAAGGGTCTTACTCAACTAAGTCACCAAACGTAGAGAACCACTTAAGGTGACCTATAGCAGAGGTATTGGTAATCCAATAAACTACGTGGTTTACTTGGGAAAAACTACGTGATTTACACCGGCTCAGTGATAAATTGTGGAAAGAGATTGTCATTGTCAGATTGTCACTTCAAATAATATGCTATTCCTAAACCATTGGACGGCGTTATTATAATAATATAGCATTGAATTTAATATAAATAGTTGTCAGCAGTAACAGCTCATTACTGATTTAAAATCCAAACATCGTATGTGATCAAAATCATCAAAATGTCATGTGATTCATAAAAATCAGCAAGGCGGAAATTCCACATGCTAATTGGGATTTGACTCCCCCAGTTCACAAGGTAAGTCCACCCTTTTGCAACCACCCTTATCACAGGGGGTACAGTACCTACCTCCCCCTTCATTCACTTAGCATAGGGGTGTCTTGCTCGGGATTATTCAAAGAGCATTCTTTAGTTTCAATAATCTTATCCAATAATGCTAAAATTATGGTTTATTTCTTAATTAATTCGATTCTTCATCGTGGCAATTATTCGCTCTAGTAACAAAGGTGGCGAGTTAAAAACCTAGCAATAGGTAATATATATTCAACATGTTTTTCCATTAAAATAGAACTACTCTTTCATTAATGAGTTACTTTTCAACCTTGGATTCCGTTTTCCCCACAAATTTTCTTTTATTTATTTATTTTTTACTGACGCTTTGAAGGCTTTTACATATAGATACCAATATTATGATGGGTAAATTTTACAAAGGAGTATAATAACTGTGTAGTATGTAAGTACATAATGTAATAACATAATAAACTGATTTTTTTGTTTGAACGCAGTGTAATAACAGTAAACAATTTTTTTTTTAATTAATTCAATTAATTTGAAAAAGAAACAGAAAAATTCCCGGGTTACGAATAACTTGACAATAATTGAAAAAGTCCTACTTTTTTTTTCTTTTTTTTTCTTTATTCATAACAATATATTTCAATACAGTTTTTTACATGCTTTTCGACTTCCACACTGGACACATGTCCGTATTATGGTAGTCGAAACAGTTGACCACCACAGTAAGCGGAAAATTACCATTTTAACGTGATGGAGGAAGAAGAAAGGCCAGTCGAGAAAATGAACTTACGACGCCTGAGTTGGACCCAAACGCGATGACAACTCAGCCACTGGCCGCTCATTATTCAACAATACTTATGTATTACCAAGTATGTGCAGCCTTTGAATTTTATAAATACTTATTGGCAGACGAAGGAACATTATAACACAGAACTGTTTATCACATGCACTCAATGTAATAAGGCTCGTTGAATTTAGGGCATCAAATCTGCCATTTTCTATTCCAAATATACTAACCTAGTAAATAACAAGGAATTCATTGATTAAAAACAAATTTAATTTCGAGTTAAATAAATATTCATATTTAACTTTCTTAACTTAAAAATAAACATTAAAAAAATCTAAACATTATTGTTCACTAACAACTTACATAAGTACATTTTAATTTTGCTCACTAATCTTTAGAGCATACAGTTTTTTCTTAAATATATTCATTCTATTTATTGTTGCCAAGCTATCGGGAAGGAGATTGTTTGTGTGATTATTTATTTATTAATTTATTAACGCCCTTTTTAGGGGCTTTTAAATATGAATAGTAAAACAATATATATATTAATACAGTACATATGTATTAAATATGACTGCCTCAGTAATAATTTTTTTTATTTGTTAAGTGATAAATTAAAGATGTCCACTGACTCTTTATATTTATTTCCCTCTATAAGTATTCTGTACATTGAGAAATACACATGGTAGTTAGTACCAGAATTTTAGCATTAAAATAAACCTCGACCTCAATGCAAGCAATTCTGGAATACCAAATGTTTCTTTTACCACGTTCAGTCTTTACTGAATTTATGTACAGTTTATTATTTTGTCTTTGTAATATTCGTGTACTTATGACGTTTTTATAATTGTTGTATTCGTGTGAATGAATCCATTTTTGATTTTGCGAATTGATAGGCAAATGTTATATTCGTATAGTTTGTGATTTTTAGTGAGTTTGTTTCCTTGTATACTTTTTGGTAGGGGTATCTAGGTTATAGTTAAACTGTTTTTTTATAACTGTATTTTGTATTATTTCTAGGTCATTTATATACGTGTTTCCCATATTTCAATTAGATAATTTGAATGGAACTGTAATAACCTCAAGTAAAATCACCTAGTATAAAGCTTGTAGAAGATGACTTTCATCGTCTTCAAAATAAAGTCCAAACATTTTACAGCCTTATCGTTAGGTTGTTAGTTATTTCAGTTAAGTAAGGAATGAAAGTTATTATACTACAAGAAATTATACCAAGGTCCAATTTTTTCGATAGCATTTCTAACAATGTAAAAATAGGGGTGTTGTGTAGTCTTACTGGCTACAGGCAATATTACAGGTATCGATTAATTAACTGTTTTCTCCTCGTGATGAAACAATGCATTCTCTATTTTTAGAAGTTTTTGCGGTTTTACATATAGATTAGAATAGAATTGAACGATGGCAAAAATATTTCACAATTTTAAATTACGGACCATTAAAACCTAACGATTATGTCGTTAAATATTTAATATCTCCAAAACATCACACAGGTTTTCCGATGTTTATATTCTGTGGGAACACATGCATTCAACATCCTCCTGGTTAGGCATCCAATGCGGATAAAAATCGTTATATTTGGATATAAATATTTAATTCCGGATTAGCCCTCTCTCCCCATTCTACAGCGGGTAATCCGAATCCTGGCCCCAACTGTATGGGCGCTTCCGAACCGTGGAATAAACCCCATTTTATTACTTGTGTTTGATACATGAACAGATAGACAAAATCGTATTCATCATTGAAATTTTTTGTCATCAGATATATAAACCTGTTTAAATTCAGTATTAATCAAGTTTAATTTTTGTATATTACAAGCAAGCACAGGGTATTCAAATTGATTTTAAAATAATAGTAAATAACATTTTTTCACCTGTTTTAATGTGAAAACTTTTTATGTATATTTGTAACTGTTTCCAACTATCTGGAGTCAGTGAGACTATGGCACCCCAATTAGGGGATATTGTGAGGCTGAATGTAGTGGGAGAATATTGAGGTAGGAAGAGAAAAGTGAGAAATTATCTTTCTATTCAAATCTGGTCACTAAACACGGTTAAAGCCATTTCAAGCAACGTTCCAATTTTGAATAGTGATATTTCATCAGGTGACATTTCACTGACAGTATCTTCCAATCTGTACGAGAGTTCTAACTGTCGGGAACCTGTGGGACAATTCGTTTCAATGTAATTAATATTTTTTAATACCCCCCACTAGATAAATTCCAGTATCAAGGAGGTAACATAGAACAAGTAAGAACATATAACATATTCAAAAAGACAAAACGTATATATGTAAGAAAGTAAATAACATTAAAAAAGTAATAATATCCCAAATTGATAATAATTTTTTTTTTCCCATTTGATCTCTGGTAAGTTGACGTGTTGTTGTTCTTGTATTGTTTTGTATTTATTTTACTTATATAATGCACTTGCATAGTGTTGATTGACTAGCTGATTATTTGTGGAAAAGTGAGTGGAAGGGTTTAGTTTTTCTTATGGAGAAGATTTAACCCGGACAACAAAATCGGAAGCATAAAAAAAAACTAAAATTAAAATAAAAAATAATTATTTTAAGAATTTGTTTGCTTCAATGATACATTAATTTGTTTAAATTTTGAGAGGGTAAAGGGAGGGAAGGAACGGAGATAGGAATGGGAAAGGTCGGGAAGTATCTGACTATTCAGAACAAGTTACCAAAACCCATTTCAAGCCATTTCAACAGCCCATATCACCAGGGTGATGTTAAAAGTATCAACCGCAACTAAAATGAAGGTTGATTTTAGTCGGCGTGCCCACTGTGTTGAATACAGGTACATCTCACTCGCCGCACATGTAAAATACATAATCTGAAGAACGTCTCTCAAAGACGTCTTCCCGGCCACGGCTTACGGTAAACCGTCAAAGGCGGATAGGGATGGATTTGCCGCCCAGGAGGATTTGCCGCCCGGTGAGGATTTCCCTCCCAGGCTTTGCCGCCTTGATTCGAGTATTCGCCCGCACCGTCTCCTGTGCTCCTGGGCTCTCACCAATTCCAATAAAATAATAAAATTGGATAAAAGTAGTGTTTTCATATGAATATTTCAAATTATTCATGCTGAAATGTTTAATACCTTTTTAGACACGATTTTAATTTTTGAAGCGAAGATTATTTATACAACTAGAATCAAAAACAATTTAACCCGGTTGGAAAAACTATTATTCTAAAAAATGCTGAATTTAATAATGGAATTCGAAAAATTAGAAGTATGCACCCTTATATTATACTTTGAAATAAGTGAAATTAAGTAGGTGGGTATTTTTATTATTGTATTTATTATTAAAAATACCCCAAACCGGCCAAATGCCCATATTAAGGTGATAACATAATACAAATAAGAAAAATAATAACAATAATAGTATGTAATACTAATAATAATTGGATCACTTGTATAGCGCCTTTTTTGTGAAAATCCCAAAGATATTGTTCTTCTAATATCTTTGGAAAATCCACTTCAAGTAATAATATAACAACCAAAATAATTATTATTCTGCATGTCCGTTCTATTATTTGGGCAGCTGACCATATGGTAAATGACGGATCAGTGTTGAGAGGCAAGTCATATTTTAAGCAATATTTGGCGTAGTGATAGATTTTATCCTTCAAGAATAGTAAACGATAAACTACCATAAGTCAAGTAAACATTATTCCTCAATTGCGTTTTGTCATATTTAAATTATTCCTACAAACAAAACATCCAATAAAAAAATGTATGATCTTAGTTTTGTAAGTTAGTTTGTAGTTGTTAGTTGTCACAGATATTAGTGAAAAACTTAGATTATATTATAAAATTGGGGTTTTGCATCCAGAGCAGCCAGAGCTAAGGCTCTAGGCTAAAGGAGGAAGCTGGGAAGACGACGTAAGGTTTGTACATTAAGGATTCATGGCAAATCTCTTATTTGCCTTCCTTCCTACTTCGAGGTTTGCGAGGATTTGGCGCCCACAGGAGAGTTTTGCGTCTACGACCATGAGAAAATAACTCTTATTTTGTTTTCATATTAAATTTCTATTTGATAGTTTTTATATCCACAAATTTTAAAGTTTGCAGGTATGCCAATTGTCACTCTTTTTGTTCTCGTTCGAAAATTTAATTTTACTATTACAGCGATAAAAATGACTCTTGCTAATTCATTAAGAATCCATTAAACTTATTTTAATACAGGTTAGAAAGGGGATTAAAGCCTTACGAACGGATTGACAGGCTGCATGATACATTTTTTAGTAAATTATATCGTGATGTCAGAAAACGTGTTCACGAAAAACCAAATATTTTTTCATTTCGCCTTGATTTAAGGCAAATGCGCGCGCATTTGCTCCAAAATACTTATATCACGAAATGCAAAAATATTAAGATTTTTGTGAACATGTGTTCCGAAATTTTATCTTTCAAAAAACTCAAAAACTTTATTTTTTGTAAAAAAGTTTCCTAATATTTTAAATACATAGCCACATATTTAAAATATTTTTTTATCAAATTTGTAATATTTATTTTTGTATAAGTATAAAAAAATTATGGTGATTTCACCTCACTATTATTTTTTTTTTTTTATTCAATATAATATTAATGTCTACCGAGCCTAATTTTTAACAATCCAGACATCGTGCTGTTTCATCTTACGGGTAGGATATACCACCACTCCGTTTTACCCACTTCTCGCTTCATTCACAATCATACTCAAGTATAAGTATTTGTGTCGCTCGATCATACACATCTTCTTCAGACTTATTATACCATCCAATTTTACTCCCCTATTTTGTACAGCTTCTAAATAATAAAATCAATTCAACAAATAACTTGAATATTTCATAGAATACGTCTGAGAATAAATAATATTCATTACAGTCCCTCCGTAGCGATTGGGCTTCCTCCCAAGATGGTAGAAGATCTTGGATCACGTAATTCATCAATTGCCATCTAATCCCGAAGGGTCCTGAGACTCAGGCACTGGGCCCGGGCTGATCCTTATATCTCATTCCCTGATCCGACTAATACGTTTATAAGATAATTTAAGTGGAGGCTGCGTGACTGTTTATGCGGGGATCTTAGACTTAGCGAAGCCTGTTGCTGGAGATGAAATGAAGACGGATTTTCAGAATTCACTGGATTTAAGACGTAATTATTCGATGACGTACTTTTTGTAGACATGAAGGTAATTTGGAAATAGAATGTCAACCAAGTTAAAGATTATATAAATAGACTTTTTATGCTGTATTGTAGCTTCTTCCCAATTTCGTCCGAGTCTTAACAAACTTTATTCGAAGTAATTTATTTTACAATTGAAAAATATGTATACAGTACTGATCTATTGAAAAAACTGTTGATGCAAGATGAATGTAACTGCGTGGTTGCAGACAAAATACGAGTATATCTGTTCAATTTTCGTGTTGCATAGCTTGCCGTTCGAAAGGTTTTAGTTAGTGGCCACAAAAACTTTGAAAATCAAATGTGATTTTAAAACTTCGACAGATTATGTAAGTATCCTCATACGAATATTTTTTAAACACAGCGATGTTATAATCATCAGCGGATCTTAAAATTTAAAATAGCGATGTTACAATCATCAGTAGACCTTAAAACTAAAATTAATGTTTGCGAAAAATTTTTGAATGTTTTAAAGAAAAAACCGATTTATGAAGAAGTTCAGTTCACAAATGAATATTTCATTTTCGTGTCAACAACTTCTCGAGCTTACAAAAAGTAAAATATCAGATAACTACGTACTACTTCTTTGCTGAAAGTTTTATCTTGTCAACTTTCCTGTAAACTGCACCGGAATTGTATAATCCTTGCTAACTTCCTCCTCCTCAAATCTTACTTTATCTTTTATAACCCCCACCCTTAGTTGCTTTCTCGCTCTTACCAGACCACTCACCATTAGTGATGACGTAAATCATAACCATTACATTTTCATTCAACAAGAGATGATACCCGTTTCACGACGTTAGTATTGTGTGTTGTTATTATATATAAGCAATAGATCATCTTTAATATTTAAAAGAAAATTATTTTAACTGTCATTTTCAAAATTGGAACTGATGTGCAAAGAATTCAGACCATTCCGTTCATATTACTGCTCTAGTTATCATCTAATTTGCTTTGAGTTTTAGCGTCACTTAAAGTTGGAACTGATTTTTCGAAGAATATTCTAATATCAAGCAATAAAGTACCTACCCGTGTAGTATTATATATGAACAGATAACTATTTTGATCGTGCCATTTTCAAAATTGGAACGGATTTGTCAAGAATTCACACTATCCCGTGATTTTTCACCGGTCTGCGCTAGAATTAATACTAGAGTGTACATACTTTAGATTATTTATTTTAATTAACTTCTCACTTGTCCTAGTCTAGGGGCATTTATTACTCATTTATTATAAATTATTTTTGTAACACCAGCATATTTCACCATTCATGTCTAAGAAATAAATAAATAAAGAGTTAGTCTGTGAAAAATAGGCGATAATGCAGGAGAATTCTCCAGTTACGCTTTTATACTGCATAATTAATTACTGAATTTTTCTGTGTTTACTCTTTAAATTAAAAAAAATATATATTATTAAATATTCGACCGGACTCAAACACAAATACTCGACAATATGCTATAACCATTTTCAATTTTCTATGAAAATTATTAGGTCCACCTTTATTATTTTTTTTTCCATCAGAATGAAATTGGATTAACAGATATAAATCTATAACAAAATCCACGAGCCTTTAAAAAAAAAGCTTAGCCTAGCTTAAAAGCTTGAAAGAAAGGCGGGTTACAATAAAGCGTGCATGCCGGCACTTCATTTTTTTAAGGAACCACGCTTCTGATTTTTATTGTTTCAATGTCATTCGTACAGATATAAAAATAAAAATAGAAGGTAATAAATATCAAAAATTTAATCTTGAAAAAAAATCTCACATGACATTTCTATAATTTAAGAATTGAAGAAAAGACTAAGAAATTATTTTTTTAGAGGATAAATTCTTTAAAACAAAGTTATAAATAGTTATGAACTATGAGCGAAATAAAAACAAAAAATAAGCAATGGTTAAAATTTCAAATTAATAAAATTACGCATTAAAATATTATCATCCCGTGAATCTACTCTTCTGTGATGTTTTCATATTATTTGACATCAATAATGGTTAATGTGTAACTAATCGTAATGAAGTTCTGAAGTCCCACCGAAGTCTCAAAGGTTTGGTGACGCGGCGCTCTTTTTCCGACCCAAAAGGCCTTTTATTTATTGAGTATATTTACTATTTATCCCCCGCCAACTAATCCTCTTGATAAAACTTCAGAGCTAGAAGGAATCATTGAATTCGCTCCCCATTTATTTGTTTATTGTTCATTTACTTACGCTGATTTCATACATGAAAGAATTTTATCTTATTGATCCCTCAGTTGCTTATAAATCTGTTTAATCATATTAGTTTTTCGCAAATTGGAGTGATGACCCGTACAGAGGCTACGGTTCTACACACTAAGGACGGGTTGTTTCGGAGAATTTGAACAATTCATCAAATTTCAACATCCACTTTCAAGCTCTGTGAAAGACTTTTCAAGTTCTGTTTTTAGTTTAGTTCTGTCAAGCAACTAGCCTATTATGATATAATAACAGAACTTGAATAGGACTTTCACAGAACTTGAAAATGAACGTTGAAATTTGATGAATTGTTCAAATTCTCCGAAACAACTCGTCCTAAAAGTAGTTATGTCGATTTATTGGTGGGCCAACAATAAAAAAATAGATAGATACATAATTAAATTTAAATATTTTAAAATCAAGTGCATGGGTACAAAAATGGGCAGTGGGCAAAAAACATTGTCAGTCTACCCCCTACACCAGATACAGATACAAAAGAGCAATTTTGAAGCCTATACACCGACCTGGTAGATTTATCCGTATGCGAACTGTGAGCTATAGTGGTGCCATCTCAGCGCAACAAATAAATGTATTACATCTTCGGATATTTACGCTCAATGGTCAACATCCACTCTATACGCGTATAGATAATTGATGTTCCCAGGCCACATTAATTTATCGGTGAGCGATATGGAAATGCGATCGCATCGCGTGACTAACGACATGTGACAAATAATGAAAATTCGAGCCGGTTGAATTCAACATAATATTTTAACATTATTACTTTTATTATTGTTGTTTGATTTGATTTTTGGTTCTTGGTGGCATCGTTATTGGTTGCTGATCAATTTTTTTTATATTGACTGAAGTTTAGTTGGTGCTTAGCTCCGCCGCTCCTTGCACAAAGGGAGTCTTGCTCAAAATTATGAATATATTATCACGATGTGGGAATACGAATGCACGCGCATGTGTTCGAAATATCGATTGATGTCAACAGGTGACACGTAATGTTTTTGGGGTTTAAATTTTTAGTACACTTTCTAACGTTGTTGATTCTACATTTTCCTTATCCATTCCGAAAAAAATCATATTTTGAAATAGAAAAATTTAAATGGCTTACTCTATTGACAAGTGACGTTAACCGGTGTCCACCGTGCATGTGAAAAAACATGTTTAAAAATGATTTCTAATTAATTACTAATATTATTCACTAACCAAATGTATGCTAATAGAATGAATAGAGATGCGTAGGTAAAAATCTGCTGAAGTATTTTCCTTATTTTTATGTCTTTTAACTCCTTTGAATGTGTCTGAATGCGAGATTTGCTTTTACATTTGTCTCTGTTTACATTTAATCAAAATATTATCCTGATTGATTTCACGCGTGATTTATGTAAGGACCCTCCTAGCCTTCTCCACCGCATCGTGTGTTTACTCATTACCTCCCTTGGCCCCCTCACCGCCCCCACTACCAGCCCCGTGATATAATACAGCCTTCCCCTCCACCTTAGCCTATGGGGTGATTATCCTTCGCCGAACTTGGAGGAAATATGACTGAAGTAGCAAAATTGACAAGCGTATCGTTATGTTTTGTTGTTTATTTGCAAACTTTTAAAATGAGAAGACAAACAGTGAAATATTAGACGAATTTTACTTACTATTACTATTTTGATAATTAACACGTAATTTTGAAGAAAAAACTGAATTTTTGAACAAAAAACAGATATGTGGAAAGACTGTAACGACGTTGATAACAATAACAACAGTCAAGTACTGAAATCAAATAATGTTGAAATGAAATATAACCAAAATGATTGAAATGAACCAACTTTCTATACCTGTAGTGTATTTACAATACAGTCCAGTTTGTAAAATGCCGTAATCAAGACCACTACTCAAAACCAAAACGTTGCGTTGCCAAAATGGCTTAAGTCGTGTTTAGTGACCGAATTTGATTTGCCATGTAAAATTTACAACATTCCTCTTCCAAATACAAGGTTTTCCAATGAGAGGTGTTATTTTGATATTCAATCGTAAAAGATCAATGGTTTCGTTGCTTGTGTGGCACGTAGTGCCGTTTTGTTGAAAGTAAACGTAGTCTAGATCAATACCATCCAATTCCGACCATAAAAAATCATTAATCATCTCTCGATAGCGCAATCTATTCACCGTATTTGTTGCTCCAGCCTCATTTTCAAAAAAGGAAGGTCCAATGACTCCGCCGGACCATAAACCGCACCAAACAGTCACACGTTGAGGATAAAGAGCCTTTTCAACAATAACTCTTGGGTTTGCTTGTTGACGAAGCCACCGAGGTGAAAATGGGCCTCATCACTCAAGATGATTTGCAATTGATTCACTCAAGTAAGTTTTAATAATTTCAATGCGTTGTTGAAGCGTGTATCGTTCCATTTTTATTAATGGCGTAGTTTCTTCTTGTCAAATGTAAAAAAATTACTGCATCAAAAGTAACATCTACCGAAATAGAGGGCTATTAAAAATAACACCTCTTATTGGAAAATCTTGTATTATTCCCCTCTACACTCTCTCTTATAGCATACCCCGATCGAGGATACCACCAGTTCTGGGCCGTTGGAACTCCTGTACGGTGTTCACACCAAAAAAGGGAACCAATTTGCACGCACACGCAGGTACTTCTCTTTCCCCTCCCCACTTCCTTCAGCCTCGCAACATTAATGCTATAGCCGGGGCATGTCATAGACCCACTACCTCTCTACTTTTAGGAATACGTCTTTTTTTAATAATATGTGTATTTAAAAAATATATATTTATTTTTTGGCTGAGGATTAAACCATCCTCCCCAAGGGCTGACTAAAATGAGTGAACTTATTTCGTATATTAACTGCTGTAAAAGTCTCCGTGCCACCAAAAGTCTGCTTGTCGAGTTTCTGCTCGATCGGTTGACGGAAAGTAGGCTAATTTCTGCATCATTCATACATTTATTTATTCATTCAAGAAAACAAAATCAAAATTCAAATAAATGTATTTAAAAAACATGGAACTATATTTGGATAAAATATATCGTCCAGTTTCTGGATGTATGGCGTATTGGCGTGGGCAGCGGGAAGTAATCCTTTTGGCGGGCGCTTATCTGCTTCCGGCCTGGTAATCTAGTAATCCCGCCCGGCTAAGCGCGCCAGATAGCGCATATCTCAGCCGGCTTCCGCTTAGCGCAGCTGCGAGCGACAGCGCGACGAATCACTCACACTCAACACTGCAACCGAATTTGAATTTAAATATGGAGGATGAATTTACTACCCGGTTTCCCTAGAGTTTATTTAAAATACTGCAAAAACAAATAATGGCCCTGCCACTGAGAGATCCATCGTTGCCAATCTTTTTGTTACAGTCTTGGGGTGGATTGTGAGAGGGGGGGGGGGTAATAATTTTACTAACCTTTCACAAGTGTATATTTGAACACAAAGGGTTTTCTGACAGCGATGATAGAAATGTGTGCAAATTTTTTGACGACAGGGCTCACCGCCTATACTTTTAGTGCATTGTTAAAGTGAGTCAATATGTTAGGAAAGCGTGTCAATGCGGGTTTTCAGACGCCTACGGTATAAATATATTTTTAAATTCACATCGTTTGCAATAAGTATTTCCATCAACACACTATGGATGTAATTAAAAAAAAACACGCCCAAACAAAACCTAGTAATACTCACCCATTTTTCAAAAGTGATTTCAGTGTACTGAGGTACAAAATTTAAAAAAATACACAACCTTGTCAAATCTCGTGAGCGAGTTAAGTAATTCATTAACCCAAACCCAACTCAGTAAAGAGTGAATAAAGCCCCAGCATATTCAAATGTCTGTGGCCCCAGCCAATATCAGAAATTTGTCGCATAGAGAATAGGTAGTATTGTATCTTCTAAATGGCTATCAGATTCTTCAATAAGACCAGCTGCTAACCCTGTACATATCTCAAATACGCCCAACAATTGAATTTGTGAGCCATCTCTGGGCTGGAGCCCCAAAATACTTGATTCTGTGAAAGAACGGCGGTCCGTCTGATTGACAAATCTTTTTTTTAACAGACCGATTGTCATCTCTAATTTACACACGTAATTTAGGCGTGCTGAGTCTGTTCTACAGATATTTTAATGGAGCCTGCTCTAAGGAGCTAGTAGCATTGATTCCTGATATAATATATCCCTTCCTATGGTTCCTAACTTAACCCACCTTACAAACGGGTGGTGACATAGTTCTCTTACCTTTACCCTGTACAGATAGAGGCGATCTTGTTAGGTATCATATAAAAAATAAATGTATAGATTCATGATTAATGTTCCAACATGTAATGATCTACCCTTTCTACTTCAAACTTTTCCTTCTCTTCTTTCTACGATTAATTTTCCTTAAGTCCCGTAGGTAACTTTTCCATAAGGCTTTGGTTATATATATATCCGGGGTAGGAAGGTCCTCCCTGCCGTCTTTTCTTTATTACACACCCCTTCAAGTGTGTACATCCTAGTTTGTCTACGTGACGTACGACCTTGAACGTACTCATTTCACGTGACGGTTCAGTATAAAAAGGCTTCACCGAACGTTGTGTTGGGTTTTTGTTTCTCGGTTTAGAAACCTAGTTATCTATGTATGTGTGGTATCCCTTGGTTCTTTTGAGATAGAGTGAGTTGAATCCATTACCGCTGTGTTTTAAAACCATTTTATAAACCTTATCTTCTAAGTCGCCTGCTCCCCCCCCACTAGCTACTCGATTCTACCTATCGTAGGGTAATGTGAATATAATAAAGTGTTAGATTTTATATATGTGATATACATACGATAAGTTTATGGTGTTAGTTGTCGGCGCCATCCATGTATATATTTTGGGAGGGGAAGGAGAGGAAAGGAAATGAATTTTTTTCAAGCTAAGATTGACTCCTCCTCTTACCAAACAAAACTGATGGATGATAATTTGAGCAAGGCGATCGATATCTGCGTGTCTGGATATCACAACCGGCCGGGTCTCCCCTTGTTCCAAATCGGCAACCTTCACGCCAGAATAAAGAAAACCAGGTCTCATCACCAATTTCAGAATTGCCCCAATCTCAAACACCTCCAGGATAACCTACTTTACTGAGTGTAGAAGGGGAAAGCCATGACATCCCTTGTCACGAATCTAGTCGCGAAAATGTGACACGTAAGGTCCTAAGTTACGAGCCACCTCTAGAAAACATTGTAACTCCCACGCCGTCGGGGATTTACATCCCTTTCTAGGTCAATACATAGATAACACACGACGATCTTGTCGACATTTAGCCTGCTTTTTAACGATAGGTTGTGTGCCTACCCATTCAGCCAATTATCATGTGAGATATATGTAAGGTCTACTCGAAATGCCAAATTTAGGATGAGGACTGTCTGTATTTTAATATTCGGTTCTAGTAATTATTTTATGAGGTTACTAGCATCCTCGTGTATTAGGTATGGGTAACTCCTACTGAATACCTATCCTCTCAGGTAGGTATAAACGGATAATTGGTTTGATTTTTGCATTTAATTTAAAGAGGCTGCCTACCTCTCGAAAGGTACCTGTTGAGAAAAGTTGTTCGGTTGGTAGTTTTATTTCGGAGATTACCATCTCCCTCTTTCGACTTTAGATTTGTTTTTGTGCATCCCAATTCGTAACTTAGAAAGTCAAACAATAGATGAAAAGTATTAAATTAGAAAGTCAAATAACAGAAGAAAAGTTTTCATTTTGTTCCGTCTGGTTGCATCCGATCGCTTTCAATTCGGGACGGCATACGCTAGCAAAACTTCCCCCTTTGACTGACTGTACACCGCGCCTCTCGGCCTATATATGAAAAGGTCATTGGCCTGTCTCTCACTCACAGCTGATTGACAATCCGTCTAGGGTATTCCTTTTAATGATAACATTGTTTGGGCGGCAGGTGTCGTAAACTTAGTTGTATCCGTCCTTTAAAAGGGGTCCTCTGGAATTTAATAAATAATATTAAAAAAACTCACCCAGTTAGTCAACTCTCATTCTCAGCGTGAAGCTTACCTGGTTACACTATATAGCTAAATCACTTTAATTTTCGACCTCCTCCCTACGCTTATAAAAGGGTAATTAAATATTCCTGTAAATAAAATTGTACCTCCCTAATCTGTCAGGATTCGAACCCACAGTTAATGATATATTTGTTTCTCTGGTTTTCGGTCTCCGTGGATAAATGCCATCTCGCCAAATCAATAACCTAGCCCGATTAAACACTTCCCGCCTTTAAGTACATTCACTCTGTTTTAAAAACGCAATCATTATTTTTATTATTTTCATGTTTTTAAGACAAGCAATCTAGTTCGAACTGTATACGAAATCACGTTTAAATCAACACAACTTTATAACACAATCGCGATTGCACAACACCTGGCGCCCCTGAGGTGGGTTTTTACAAAACGGCGCTCTACAAATTATCCAATTATTATTATTGTCATTATTATTAATTGTTTTCCCACTGAGTCGAACCACTTTCACTTCACACAAACACCGGATCAATAATCTTTCACTTTAATTCAATATTCCGCAATATTCTCTAATACCATTTGAATTCAATAATTAACTGTAATTTCAAACAACACTTCTGATTTGTATCCATTTCTCGGGGCTGTCAATGCACCCAAGTTCCAGACTCGACTGTCCCTCCGGTCTCTCCTTTCCCGTGGGAATCTGTTTACTCAAGGCCTGTCTGTCAATAAATCTTCCGTCGTTGTCTAAACAAAAAATTTTTTTGAGCACGTTCGTTTATTATTTATCGTTTATTTTTGTGGATATTCAAAACATCACAAACATCAAGCCACCGCCTTGGTTATAATGTTCTTATAAGAAATAATTCGCAATCCACATAACTATGAAAAAAGAATAAAGTACCATATTCGTTTTCATCGACTGAATAAAATATCGCAAATTCGGCGCATAATTTTTACTTAAGCCTAAAGTATCTAAATTAAGTGCAACTGTACATTATTAAAATTCATAATAAATAATCACCAATCCAAAATCCTCGCTTTCGTATTGAATAGTGCTTGGTTCAACGTCCCTCCCACCTCCTAATTCACCAAACCACCCCCCACGCAACCACCACCCGCCCCTTCCCTCGCCCACAGTCCGCAAGGATTTGTGCGGATTTCAATGGGGACTAATCCCGCCCTAATGAATCTCCAATCCGGATTACCGCCCATCCCATCGATACTCCATACTTCCTCTCCCTTTCCTCCCATCAACTCAAACCACCGCGATGAATTTACAGCCCAACACCATAAAACAATAAACAATAGATGTGCCATTCATTATTTGATCATAAATCAATCGATCATTCAGATTAATTGGAAGTGGGGGTCTTACTAAAAATAAATTCATGTAGAATGTCACTCGTTTCACGCTTTCCATTCGCGTTCCTGCTGGTTTTTAGATAGTGAATATTTTATAATTATACTCAAACTGGAGGCCCTGGAATATTATGGCATATGCCATCTTCAGAGATGCTGTTCGAATGCTGTTTTTAAGAAGAAAAGGAGTGAACCTGGGTGTAGAATCATGATGTAGAAGGATATAAAAGGCAGCATTTATTTGTTATTATTATTTTTAACATATTGATAAAGCAAACATATCGTATTATGTCCTCAGCTTTACCTGTATTGTGCAGGACTTTTTCAATTGTAAATTACTTAATAACAGTGGACTTAGTTATAGTATATAAAAAAGTGGATTTGAGACTTAGTTATAGTTCATTAAAAAAAAGGCAATTTAAAACGACTTATTTATAGTTGTAACGAAATAAATTTATCTTATATAAAGTGACAAAATTATAATTTAAGATTCAGTTCCATACATATTTTTTTGTATACTGTAAGACTATATGTTTTAAACTTAGAAGTAATGTTAGAAGTTAACTATGTATGTTTAGTATCTGTAGTGTTTTGTCCAAAGAATGCGTTTGTTTTAGGTATTCATAGTTAGTGTTCATGTCCTGTTACAGTTTTGGCTTATTGTTAAATATATTTAAATTATTGAAATGTAAAGTTAGTGTATGTTTTTGATATAATTATTGAAATTTCTTAAGCTCTAATTTCTTTAAGCATTACTTTTATTTAGGTTTGCTGTGCTTTAACCACACCTTAAACAGTTATTCACATTAAAGGTTAACTGTTGCTGTGTCTACCGTTAATACGCCGATGCCGAAGAAATCAGTTACATTATTTTTAGAAGAAACTTCCATATATTTGTATGGACGATTATTCTAAAAACGACAGAAAAAATACAGCTTTCCCACCAGACGTTTATGTTCCAAAGATTGCAATCTACACTTCAATGGTGAAAGATCACCATTATGAATCAAGACGTTGCTTGAGATGGTGAGTCCTGTGTAGTGACCATATCTGAATAGCCAGGTATACCTCGATCATCCTCTTCCCCATCACCTTAACGTCCTACTCCAATTAGGAATGCTATAGTCCCACTCACTCTAGGTAGTTGGGATGGTTCATATGAACAAAATACTAGAATAATTAGGTAAGTATGTAAAATATGTAACCAATATTTGCTACATAAACCAGTATGGAGCAGGCCGGCCAGATTAGAAATGGGATAAGGGTAGGATAGGGGATGGAAAGCGGGGAGTGGGGAGGTCACAACTAGCTAGCTGCAGACACTTTTATTGCGAGCGGTAAATCCACCGATTAATCCCGGATTTGGCGGATTAATCCGGACCCGTGTCGGCCGAGCACGGAGCCGGATGTGTGGGTATTGTCCCTAAACATACGCACACCGACACAAACATACACATTTCACACATACACACTAACTTTATAACAAGCTAATATACAGGGATGATTGGGGTTTCTCACAAAACAATCTATAAAAAAATCACAAAATATCGGTATCATCAAAAACTTATTTTCTTCTTCTGGTACCCTTGCCTATCAAAGGTTATCTATCATCATGTTTTAGAGTTTTCTTTTCACGCAAGTGCTGTTTCACAATTTTTATTCAATCGTTTTTTTTTAATAAAAATAATTGAAATATCCATATCTATAACAATACATTATAATTAGAGACACCCATTCATAGCGTTAATTTTTAAGAAATGTAGCATTAATTATTGAAAAAATAGCTTTAATTTTGCGTATTTATAGCGTTTATAGCTAAATAGAAAGAAACGTCAAGGAATGGTAGTCAGGAAGAGGGGAAAAACAGTTAAATTATCAAAATCACTTGAAACTTTTTATTGTATTATTGATTGAAACTCAATATGGCACATGTTTCTAAAGTAGAGTGTGTTATGTCCGTTCTACAGTCTGTCAATACAAAATTATAGCGACTAAAAAATCTTTATTATTATAGCTAAAAACACCATTTATCGCTTTAATTCGCGAAAATATCGTTAATGCTACGGATGGGTGTCTCTAATTATAATTATGCAAAATCTAATTATATTTATGCAGTTTTCTGAGATCAAACCAAATAATTTCAGCTGCAACAACATTTTCACCATAACTTATGGAACTTCGCAATATTCATGTATCTGAATATTGTTGTTCCGTAAGTGTCTAGAAATGGGTCGAAACCGGGCTAACTATCTTACAACCTGGTAACATCGTATAAGTGTATGTTAATTACTAAATGGGCTTGAAGCAAAAGGTATTTAGTGGTGGCGACATTGGTTTCCATTTAAATCTACGTGGAAGGCTTTTCTAGTGTGTATTATCTATTTATTGTTTATTAGTTATTATTTGTTGATACGAATAAATCAAATTCACAAAAATTAAAATGATGATTTAGATTCTTATACGCCCATTCAACGTCGGTGTGGTAAAGCCGGCCTCGAGCCTGGGTTAAGAACTTTTTAACCAAACAAACGCCATGGTAATAAGCAAAAAATTTCACTGTTCTGACCTTACGCACCGTGTAATATTTATACCACGTTTTTTAGTAAGGCTGAGAAAATTTTCCGATGTTTTTAAGTAAGTATTTTTCGAACCTTCTGACTAATGAATAATCGAACCGTTAATCCCTGTTTATTTCATTCGGATGGCGAATCAATATTAAAAAAAACGTATGATTAATTTATTGTTTCTCCTATCGAGCAATTCGCACGCACGAACCGGGATGGAAATGTTATTTTTTAATTTGTTATGAAAGGATTATTCTTCCTCCTACAGTAATCACGTTTTGCTGGCGCTAATCCTTAATCTCCTCTGGCCAGGCCATAGAATCGAAGCCTGTCACTGAAAAATCAAACCTTCACGCACCCCCTCTCTCCCACCCCAACCTCTCTCTTTCAGCGACCCACCCCTAACAAAGCGGGCTTTGTTTGGTGTTTAAATACATACACTTCAACCTAAAATGGCAATGGAAATATACAGAAAAATATTAGTTATTAAAATCAATATTTAAAAACAAGTCAATACCCAATTTATTTCAGAGAGAAGAACATCAAATTTAATATAATTTTACTATTCAAACTACGTAGCTCTGTTTATCTCACCAACTTATCTTACCAGGTATTGTAATTTTCCTAGTGTTATATTTTTCCATCTTGCATGGTGGAGTTTCTTGTTTCGATTTTATTTCATTTTTGACTTTGTTGTTGTTTTAGAGGTTGTTTTTTATTTTCTTTTTGATTTTGTTTATTGATTTTGCTTTGATTTTTTGTTTTGATCTTGCTTTGCTTTTGTTTTTTGATTTTGTTTTGCTTATTTAGATGTTCTTTGTAATAAATAAAACAATGACATGTAGCCTATCTGAGAGTGAAATTAGAATTAAATAAATACATTTATCTTTATAAAGAACAATTTTTTGTTATCGATTTAAAGTCTGTAAATATTATTGCAAATGTAATAGGGTACTTTCACAATAAGAAGACCGTTAAAATTTGTGGAAAATTTCAAGTTTAATAATAATAAGTATTTTATCATCTTTTTTATATAACAAATAGATAACATTATATCCTCACTGAGATCTCCCGTGTTGAGGAATTCATTTACCTATGATTAAAATTTAGTAGTATCGATAATTATCGATAAAGTAATTATTACATGGTGTTTTCTTGTTCAGTTGAGTGGTTTTGGTTTCAGTCCATATTTAGTGTCACTATATTATTTATTTCTTATCTCCCTATGTTTTGTATCCAGCTTTTTATTGGAGATTTAAATGTTAAAAAATGTGGAACGCATCACGATTTATCGTGTCATCATTATTTTATTCCATTTCTTATCATTACACTAAAAATAAATAATTTTTATTAATGATTTTTGATTTGAAAAAACCGCTCAATCTGAAACGCTTCCAACTGGCTACAACTTCATTATACATAGAAACCGCTAACGTCTGGTAAGATGGCTGTCACCAATATCGCCCGACGTGACAGTCAAATCTACGAATAAAATCGAACATGCTTCAGCCGCAAATCGAAAATGGCACATTGAAATCGTTATGGAAAATACGTTTATAATCATTTTTTTTTCTAGAATAAGAAAAAAGTGACAATACCCTATTACGCATACAATTAATTAATTAGGAAAATTACAAATCTAAATGTTTTTATTATTGAAAAAAAATGCAAAGCATCGATCGAAACGGCATAGCGTCTTGTCTTATTTTTTGACAAGTATGTTTGTAATTGTTTTGTAATTTTTTTAATTAATTCTTGTTAATATTATACATTTATGGAATTATGATGTTATTGGAAAATTTTTAACTTTGAAATTAAATACTCTCACTTAAAGTTATAATGTTTTTTTTATTCGAATAAGTTTACTGTTTTTATGTTATTTTATGTGATCACAGACAGATGTTTTAAGTCAGATTAATTGTTTGCAAAAGCTCATTTACTATACTCCAGCCAACAGATTATATTTCAAAGAATTCATTAAATGTTTTGCAAATCATTACATCCTACCCAGTGGCGTATCATACCAAGTTTGGGGCCTCAGGCGGGTAGGTACGTGGTACATCGACCAGTGGCGGAACGATCCGCTAATCCTAATATGCGGATTAGGCAGGGGCGGATCAGTAAGGCTCATTGACGTGCGTTATCTAGCCATGGCAGGTCGCATCCATTAAAACTGAATGCAAAAGGCGCAGAATGTTTAACGCTGATGTGGTGTTACTTCATTTGATATATAGCAAATGAATGATTTTGTGAAATTAAGAGAAACTAAACAAACATGTTGATTTCTTTATTTAAGCCATGAAAACTAGTACAGTAACTAGACTGAAACTAGTACTAGTATTTTACGCAAGAATAGTGTTACTTCATCTGGCAAGTAGCATTTGAATGGCGTTGCGAAATTAAAATAAAACAAACAAACATATTGATTTCTTGATGAAAGCCATGAAAACTAGTACAATAACTAGGCTGTAACTAGTAAAAGTATTGTAAGGTGCAGAATGTTCAACGCAGGTATAGTGTTACTTCGTCTGGCAAGTATTTGAATGGCATTGAGAAATTAAGAGAAACTGAACAAACATTTTGATTTCTTAATGACAGCCATGAAAACTAGTATAGTAACTAGACTGTAACTAGCGCTAGAATTGTAAGGCGCAGAATGTTCAACGTAGGTATAGTATTACTTCATCTGGCAAGTAGCATTTGAATGGCGTTGTAAAATTAAGGGAAAGTAAACATATTACTATTTTAATGAAAAAAGTAAGAACTAGTATTTAATAACTAGTACAGAAATAAATAATGTAACATCCACAAAACGCAATGGCGCTGAAATTATTGATTTTGATGACATTCAAATAATGGTATTGAGGAATATCAAGTATGTATATAAGGATAGCGCCTGAACTTAACTACTGGAATAAGCTTTATCATGGATTTCCATAACATCACATATTATACTAAAGATTTTTCCCAATGAATTAGTACTGGACCTAGCAAGTGTTTTAGCACCCTTTTGTCAAAACTTCTGTCTTACACGGAGAAAAACTAGCAGGGCTTTTTTTATCAAGATACTATTACATTTTTGATTGCATGACCATTTCCTAGTAAAATATTAGTAATTCAGAATACATCTAAACACGTGTTCACGCCGTTGACCTTGTCTGAATATATATAATGGTCGAGATGTGAAAATATTATTATTTTTAAGATCACGTGTTCCGACATAACATATTCGTGCTATACTGATAGTTAGTTATGAATTTTGTCAATTCTTTCATTATAGGCCTCCGGTCCCGTTTTTAACAGGAAAATTAACTTTTTTGTCCACATGTTTATTAAATTAATAATATTTCAGATCAGTAAGTTTTCTTCCGTCTATAAAACAAATAAATCATGTGCAACATATTATATCGGTCTTAAATATTTTGGCAGATAAATGTAAATTTTAGAGCATCAAAACTCATAATAGAAATAAAATTGCGGTTTTAAAGTAATTGCGTTGATCTAAATTTTACTTTTTTGAAATAAAATTTTTGGTACCAACTTCAGATAAACAGATTTCTTCAGTACGATAAAGGTTTTTCGAAATAAAATTCCATGTTAAAAACTATTTTTTTGTACAAGTACCCTAATTCACACTCATCAATAAAGATTCTTTAAAGAATACTTTTAATTCCTACTAATAATGGTCTGATAGTGAATTTGAAACCAATTCAAATGATCAATGGCATAATGATATTAATAACTTAGGGTTTCCCTATTGGCAGTGGTTTCATAAAGCCTAATGCCCGCCGAGCCGACCAATTGGGGTTAATTTCACTGCGTAGTTTTGATTTTGGTAAAATATTAAGCTCCCTAATTTATTCGCATTCTAAAATGATCAAAGTGCAGCTTCAAGGGATAGATAACCAGTTCAATATTTTCGTTGGATCAATTATTTTTTTTCCCTCATGGCATATTTCATCTTTGTGAATGATGTGTGGAGGGTTTTTTGACTAATGAACATGGGTCTTTTTGAGGAGGCCTTAACCGTACTTAATTATACCAAATAGATAAAACGATATTTGAAAATATTGAAAATCTTTCATAAGAGTGGATCAGTTTATTTGGCCAGTCTTTTTTTTATAAAAATTGACCAAACCAGTTATCTTTCAAATCGGCAAAGATCATACATCTACGATTGAGTGTCACGCTTGTATTAATAATTATCATGATTCAGTGTTAACTTTCTTCTAAAAAATTTATAAAATATGCTAAAGGATTGAGCGTCGAAAAGGCTATTAAAGACACACTCACACTTCCATAGAATGATTTTCTTTACGCTCGTTGATATTTTCTTAACCCAACTTAATTTATTATAATGACAGTAAAGTTGTGCAAGACCACTCATTGTTTTCGTAACCGTCAAAAATATAATGTTACATAAATATATTGTTTCGTGCCCCTGGCGCATTCAGTAAGTACTCATTAGTTCGAATAGAATGGAGCTACACATCGAGGAATAATCAACTAAATGGTTTAATATTGTACGGACATTTTAGAATACAACATATGACCAGAATAGGTTTTAGAGACTTGTTTGGCTTTATCTAAATGTATGTTCAAACACATCCGTGGACAATTTTGTGACAAAATTCGGGTAGGAATAATGTAACGCAATCATTTGGTAATTCATGAGTAGTATTGGTTTCTCGGTATAAGAAATAGTGTTACGTTTTTGATAGTAATTTACATTTTTTAATCAATTTATTAAGGGAATTAAAATAAAAAAAACGACCATATGGATCTGCTAAGATTCCTTTATCATTTTCTTATTAAAACTGACAGTTTTTCATTGTGCCTACATCTTTTTAATGTACACAAATTATGCGTTGGTGATATGCGTCTTGTTTATCTTATGTAAATAGCTATGTAAGAAAAAATTAATTCTACGTGTCAAAACAGTTCACAATTATAATTATATTATTGCAAGAATTTAAAACGGTTAGGTTAAGTAAGGTAATACAGTATAAGTTAAATATCTTGAAAACTCTTCCATTTAATTTTTTTTAAAGAAAGACATTCCCTTATTATGAATAATCTGACAATATTTGAAAATCTCCTACTCCACCACAGTAAACGGAAAATGTTGCTTGTGTTGTGATGGATGACTTAGCCAGCCAATGAATTGAACATACTACGCCTGGGTGGGACCCAAACGCGATGCAAACTCAGCCATTGACCGGTCGAATTAAATTAATAAAAAAATTAATTGTTTATATTTACCATTAATTTCCAAAATTTACCAGTTTTCAAAGTTTTGAGTAACACATAATAATATGCCAACATTTTAGTATTATGTCTAATTCAATGTAACTGTACATCATTTATGACCAGCGTGGTACATATTGGACAAAAAATCGATTCATATACAATTTAATTTAAATGTATCGAATTGAAATCTGATTTTTGCGTATGAAAATGGAAACTAAAAATGAAGAATTAAAACATATTTTCAATAACACTTATAAATCTATAATCTGTTTCCAATAACGAATGTAGAAACTCGAGTGTGCTACGTAAAATAATAATGCATAATCCTTCAGTAGGATTGCTGCAATTATTAGTGCCCCTCAGTACTGTACTAGTATTTATAGGCGGGGTAGTACTGGGCAGGATTATCCCCACAGCCCGAGCCCCGACTGCCGCTGCCATTGCCCAATACCTAATGTGGGGAGCTCGGCCGAAATATTCGTTTATTGGCCAAACGAATTGACTGCTGCATTACAGATTTACATGAACATTTCAGTTAAAGATGAATTATTGTGTAAACGCATTACCTGGTGAGCGGATCGATGGAGCCCTGGTTCAAAATTCTGAATACCTGTCGGTATTGGAATATTCTACTGATTTAACGTTTTTTTAAAATCAAAACCGAAAATTGAATGTCACTTTTTTTCTCTAAACAATCAAACACCAGTTCATTTTCTATAGCTACATGGATCTTTGAAATATTACATCGTTTAATCCATTTTTCTCAATTATTCAATGAACAAAAAAAACGTCGCTTTGATATGAATTCATGAATATGTTGGCAATTTGGCATCGTGAATGATGATGTTGCGGATTTCTTGGCAAGACAAGTATCGCCCAACTCTATTGTTACCCTCATCTAACATTTTTCCAACTTCAAAGATAGATGCCGCAATGTTTGGACAGAGTGTTGACACATTGCTAGTCAATCCAAGGGATCCTGCAATGCTTCAATACTATCCTGTCAAAGCTGTGGTATCAACGAATCTCTCATATTTTCAAAAAAATATTTTCTTTACTAATTCGAATGAGAATTGAACATTGTTCCGTTCCCTCCCGCCTTTTTAAAATTCATGTGCTTCTCTTTGTACTTTCTATGGTCTAGATTTAGAAGTGGGAACTACGTATTTCATAGATCACATATTTATTGGTTGTCCCTTTCTAAACAGTTTTTGTCTCTTAAATCATGCCTTTTCTAAAATTGCCTCCCCTCTCTCCATAATTTGAAATGATGGCCCAGAACAAGGGTGGCAAACAAAAATTTAAAAAAACTTTATATAATATTTTTTTCTAGAACTATGTAACGCATAAACAATAAGTGACATACATTTCTCTGAGATATGCTATTTTCTGAATGGGTAGTGAAATAATCATCCCCTGATACTTAGATTTCCCACCCCGCACTTTTATTGTTAATGTTTAAGATAACACTTACCATCAAAGTGAATACTTGCGACCATCCCTCCTTCGTCCATCACGCCCTTAGCCCAAATAATCATACCTGTCATAGTTTCTAAATGGGAATTCATTTCCGATTCGTTTATGAGTTATGCTCACTTGCACAAGTCACCCCATAAACCTGAATAGTATGTAATAAGGGATGAAGAAATAGCAAACTTTGGTGTATCATTATATGAATGCCTTCATTTTGACACCAATCCTTGAGATATGACATTTCAATTAAAACCTTGTGATGAGGGATGATTTCACCTAACATGTGATTAACACCCTTACTTAAATGAAAAGTAAGTTTTTTGATTCAGCTTGCCTAATCTAAACTTAGGTAGACATTTATTTTCTGAAATAGTATAAACTGTTGAACAGTAAGATCTGGCGTCCAATAAGAAAAAAAGGAGAAAGTTGATAATAGGGCAAAACCAGGTAGTACTACAGTAGTTGTTTTATTTGAATATATTTAATTATTTGAAATAACTTATTGATATGAACCTAAAATTGTAATATTTAATTACTTACGTTTTGCTCAATAAGTTATTCCAATAAATAAATATTCATCCTAGCCTTGCAGAAAAATCAATAGATGTCGCACATTAAAATAAGATACTTCTTTCCAAGACACTGTCTAGATTGCATTTAATTCGAGTTGTATCCTGCGATCATACATAAAGATAGCAGTCAATAATAAAAAATGTGCAGTGAGAAAATGAAGATAATATTGGTAGTTTTTATTTGTAGTATGATACAGTTAAATATGACCGACGGAGATAGGGTCCCATTAGCTCAGTTGGTAGAGCTGCGTCCCGGCAAATCGAGGGTCCTGGGTTCAAGTCCCAATCTTTATCTCATTTTCCTGATGAACATTTTCGTTCAAGAATCGCTAGTATTTTCATAAAAAATTAAATATTATTTATCATTACACAAAGCATGCCTAGTCCTGTGGATTAATTCGGTTCCCATTTCAGTTTTGAATTCCATTCAAGTGCCAACCGAGCGTCCTACCCACAACCCAAAACAGTCACAAAACCTTTTTAAGTGCATTATATTTTATATATACATTTTTTAAATGAACAAATTACCATATTCAATCAAACATCATCCAGAGGGGTTGGATTGAGTACCGATAATATTGTATCAGATGTGGGGTGGAAGAGAAATGTATCATGGTTAAACGGGGATGATGATGGAGATTGGAGGCGGGGGATGGTGGGGAGTAGCCTTTGAATGATATCCGTCTAAAGTTTAAAGAGAAGGGCGTCAGACTGATTTCTTTATCTCCATCAATATTTCCTTGTTATTTGAAACATTCGGAGGCTTGCTAATGTAAACCAATAGATTGGAGAGTAGGCAAATAAAATATTTCTGAAATTTATTAAATTATTTCTTATGCTCTATCATACTGTATGCTCTGTAAACTTATAGTAACACGATTTGAAAGAAAAGCGTCCGTTAGTCTATAATCGTAAACCACTAGAAATGAACTAGTATTTTACAATTTGTGAGGCTGGTATGGGTACCGCCGCCTGGGACCATTTATTAAATAACAAACCTCTCTGCCTTAGGTCACCCTAAGTTGTTTTTTACGTTTGATGACTTAGCATTGGTGCTCGGGTTCATGGGGAGAGGTTTGCTTAGGTCTTGGTGGCGGATGCGTTTGCTCCCATACTGTGAAGTGAGCCGGATCGGGAGACACTGGTTGAGGGAGACCTTTTGACTTCTCCAGCCGGACTCTATTGACCTATTGCCTTTCACTGCAGTGGGAGAAATGTATTCATTCGTTCGTCACCCCTGGACACACTGACCTTCAGTTTCCTACCCACCCCTCATTCTGTGTCCTTCTTTAATAGGTACTGTGTTTCTTTCCTTCTACAATATGTAACTCTTCCTAGAGAGATGCATGGTAATAAACGTTCGGGGAACCTCAATGTCTTCTGTGTAGAGATTTAAAAAAATTAATGAATTTAATATTAAATTGTGGAATGAACTTTATATAGGCAACAAACATAAATACTGGAATGCTTTAGAACTCAGAACTCATTCGGAAAGAAAGACATTAACGGTTGAATATTTCCAAGAAAAAAAATCATATCAGTTTTTGCAATGTCATTCATTGTTGATATTGCTGAAAGACTTCAATAAAGCTTTGCAAGGCTGCTTCTATTTCATTTATTGGTTCAGGACTGAGCCGAATGGAGATATTGGCAATAAACAAGCGGAAACACGCATTGCCACATCTCAGCTCCGGAACGATGGATGCTGTGGTGGGTACTGTATCACTGTACCCGTGGTGGAACCAACCAGACATTACTTCCTTATCTTCCACATTAAGATAAACCGACGAAGGCGTTTGGCAATCGAAAGAAATACTGCAATGAGAGGAATTTTATGTTATGACGAATCGGGAGATATATCGTGACTATGCTTGGGGACATGATAGAATCTGACATTAAATTACGATTACCGGGGTTCGACACCGAGTTAATAAGGTATCAAGAAAACTGTTTTATACCAAATTGCCGGATCATCAAGTTAGCATTCAAAAGCAGGTGTTAAATTAATCAATTAGGTTAAGTAATATCGTGCGAATATAATAGGTCGCGAGTGGAAGATGCCATGTCAAGAATTCATTTGATATTTTAAATCAGATATTCAATAATAATTCTACTCACGTGATTTTTTTTTTTTATTTATTTATTTTTTTTTTTTTTTTTTTTTTTTTTTTTTTTTTTATATAGATTAATATAGATTAAATTTGATAATATTATTATTAAGTTCTGCAAGTGTTTTAGTTTTTTATTATTGTGACAGCTGTTTCGGCTTACAAGGCCATTTTCAAACTGTGGTTAGTCCACATTGAGACGACGTTTTTATACTATTTCAAATGTAAATTTTGAAGGTGCATACATTGATTTATTACTGGTTACACCGATGACATGATCTATTGTTGGTTAAACCAATCTATGTTTTCCCCTCAGTAAATGGTAATGGGTTCTTAATTATTTACTAATGACTTTATTGCTATGAATTATTTGGGTGCATTATACTGCTTGGGTTTTGTGAAAATACTAAGAAGTGGTGAGTAAATTATTTTCCGTACTTTATTAATTAGTGTTAAATTTGGGTCATTCGTTCGTTTAATTAGTGTTAAATTTGGGTCATTCGTTCGTTTATTATCACTCACGTGATATTCAACTAAAATAATAACAGCGGAATATTTAGTTAGAACACTATCTACCAATAGGCATACCTTTTCAGTGTATCCCTGATTCTTCCTAAGCATAATTCCACTTTGTCATCGTGTATGTGTAAGTAGGCGCTGTAATTACCTGGGGGCATAATACGCGTATTAGTGTGTAAAGAAGTGTCACAGATTTGCCCACATTTTCTTCCACAGAGGCGCCTCCTGTAAGAATGGATTTGGCATTAAATAAACCCAACCATGGCCCAATCATTAAAAGAATACATTTATTAGTTTCAAAATTTCACTTCAAAATTCATTTTCTTTCTTAGTATTGACTTTAAAATGGGTGTTTCAAAGATTCATAGCCCTTAATAAAAATAACGTGCTGTCTTACGTATTGACGTAAAAATTCTAGGCAAAAACAAGGGGTTCAAATTTCAATTTCTTAACATTATTAAAATTAAACATTTTCTTAATTTTGTTGATATAAAAAAGAATCACAAGACTATCAGATGAAAACACCTACACAAGGCAAGACCTCTAACTAACTGGACCTCACCGTTCGAAAGATTTTGCTGATCCATAAAACCAGAGAAAACCAATATTTAAGTGTCATTTTAAAAATTGATACCCGTTGTGTTTGATGAATTGGGACAAGCAATATAGTAGGTAGGTAGGTACCTATAATATTTTTACACAAAAATATTTTTTAAGAGTCACTTTCAAAATTGTAACTGATTTGTCAAGAATTGACTAATTTTACGAATTCCTTATTTATTGCCAGTTTCCAGCCTTTTCCAGCCTTATTACAATGTTTCAGGAAAATTAATTTGCTTATTAATCCGATCATCGAAACATTTAAAATTCTTTTAGCTGCTTACAATATATACACTAGTAGTTCTGTAAACATACGACCTTTCTTCCTAAAAAGTATGTTTCGAATTTTTTCTTATTTAATGTATAAAAATTTCCTCTGAAATCAAGAGGTTTGAAAGTAAGTACTTAAATATTCTGTTGCTTATATTGTTGTTTATATTTTTCTTGATTTTTCGTTGATTTTTGTTGATATTCTGTTTCTATAATTAAATGTAATTTTGTTATTGTACAATATTTTGTAGTATTTTACAGTATTTTTGAAAATATTATTTTTCCATTTTTGTAACTGTACATATTATTATCTATATATATATAAGCACATAGACTAGCTCCCCAGTTTGACCCGAGAATATTTCTCTACAAATTGGGTAAACAAAAAAAAGTGATGTCTGATATGAAATGTAATATATTTTTATCTCTTGTGAATATTAACTTTTTTTCTAAATAAATAAAAAAAAACCTAGTAATTTAATTTTAATATACATAAATGTTACTTTTTTTTATTTTAAATAAGGGAACATCACCATCTCATTTACTAAGTTTCTTCGGGCAGGTGGGTACCATAACACTAATGCTAGTGCGAATAAGAAAATCCAAATAAACACGACGATTTCACATTTGAAAAAATAAGCTTTACTGAACCGTTAAAACGGCCCCATCTTGAAACAAAAACGGATGTACAAAAAAAATTACATACAGACGAAATGCAAAACGGTCAATCAAAAACAGGACACTCTTGAATTTAAAATTATTTCAGTTATATATATTTTTTTTTCAGTTAGTCGCGTGAAAAGTCTCATATATGCCAGTTCGTCCCCTTGCCCCGCGCCGCGCCGGCTTGCTTGTCGATGCTAATCCTGTTAGGTTAAGAAGGTTTCTGCATATTACGGAGCTTTGCGCCGTCTTAAGGATTAAAACAGTACCTACGCAGACATAACCAATCCCCCCCACCCCCATCACCCTACAACTCCACCTCCCACGCACGTGAGGAAATACATATACACACACAATACATTTTACACATTCATGCATATATTTGCTTCATGTAATCAAAAACAAGAACAACCCCGTTATATTTACATTCCTTCGTTTATTGTGTAAACATAAAAAATGTCAGGGTTAAACAGCTGATAGATGATTTTGCAATTTGCATTTTTTATTTGCGCTTTTAGTAGTTAAGTTATAATTATAATAATATTTGGCTAATTTATATAGCGCCGTTTTTGTAAAAAATCACTTCAAGGGCGCTGCACAAACATATTTACTAAACAATAAATACTAAAACTACTGACTTACATCTAAGACTTACAACTAACGCCTATAACTACTGTGTACGTAAGAAGGAAGTTCTATAATATTATGATGTTTCATAATTAATTTTAGAACACGGGTGCAAAATGTGCTCAATGGGTTAGCTGGATTTATAGAAAAGTATACGTATGTATCTTAAATGAATGATGTGAATTAATAAAATTAATCGTCAATCTTTACCGCATTTACTCGTAGATGACTCATCTGCCAACAATTATACCTGTTGACGTCTCCCATTGATGTTTTCCATTGGTAGCCAAATCAATAGCACTTTAGTGCAAGTGTCAAAGACAATTATTTTTTTAGTCAACCCCAAAAGCCTCTGACATTTTGCAATTAGGAGAATTCTCAGAATACACATTCAGCGGAAAATATTTTCACATAACATTTTATTCCAGATAAATCCGTAAGAATTTTGAAATACGTTTTACTGAACGTATTTAAAAATAAAAAATACTGTTATTTAAAGCAAATGGAAGTCTTTTTCAGATTTTACTTGTATAACAAAACTACTGGGTAGGGGTGATACGTAAGAATGACAAACAAATTTTGGTAATTTTTATGATTTTCGATAAAAGTAATGGACACGAAGACCTCTTATTTTGTAGGTCGTGGGTTCAAAATGTCATTAAACTCGGAATTAAACTGTATTGGCATTCTTTATACACATGGAAGATAATATTTTTTTTGTGAAACATGATAAAAAAAATTCCCGGAGTGCAGAAGATGCGCAGATAACGTAGACAGTAACTAGCTCAAAGGCGACCTATCACCTCTTCATCCGATTTGTCAAAAGCATTGGGAATCGGATATCTTCTAGCAGGTAATACGAACATGATTTTGTATTACTCTTTCATAGAAGCATAGAAGCGTACGAATTCTTCACTAATCTGCTTACGAATAAGGTCGAATTGTTACGGATGTTTTTCGTTCAGTAATACTAAAATTCAATCGTTGTACAGCTTCTTATATTATGTGTTTTTAGGCATGCGATTTAAATTTGTGTTACGTTTTATGGTACCTACTTCTTTAAAAAAAAAAAAATTGAATTCCTCACAAGAGTCCTTACTGCTTCTAATAGTCAGGAGCCGGTAATACTATGGAATCTCCAATTGTGGTACATTTTGGGCTGAAAATAGTGCGGGGAAAGAGATGGGGGAAGAGTAAAGTGGGAAACATTATTTTGAGTAATACATTTTGGAATCACACTGATCAAAAGAAATTTATTTGCGCGAGCCGGGATTTGAATGCTAGTCGAGATCCTTACCCCTCGATCACGGAGGCCGTTTAACGCCATAGTATGAATAAGTTTAAAATAAGCTTAAAACATGAAGACAGTAGTTACAACGATCATTAATCGTAGTTATTTTGTATAGATTACAGAGTTTATCGTGTTGTAAACTAGAATCAGTAGTTTTGAAGTGAAGATATCGTAAACTAGAATCTAAATCTCAGAGCACCTGCCGGATAATACAGTAAATATTCCTTAATCCCCGACACAGTATATTCCCAACCGGAAGGCTGTGGAGTGTAGAGTAAGGCTAAAGGCTGTATTGACCGTGGAAGGCTTCCCCGCAAGACGCCGGACTTCCGGCGTCCATCCTTCCGGTAATCCCCGTCTAATCCACCCCCACAAACTAGCCCTCACTATTTACATTCGTTAAAGGTGGTTTATGTAAATATTAAATCCTTGGGGCATTTCACCAAGATATAACGGACCAGTTGAATCGTTTGATTAAGGAGTATAATTAATTCGTACATAATTTATATGCAGAGACCAACCTGCGGTAAGCTCTTCTCCTTAAGGCAAAATTAAACAAAAGTTTTTCTTCCAAAATCTCTAAAAAAATGGGATAGGAACGATGGTTAATAATTTAATTTTAATTAGTTTCTATTGCAATGTTTTTACATGATGTAGTTATAAAGCATAATATAAGTATAAATTCTTTTTTTTCAGACACTAGTGTTTACTGTTCTGAGGCGTTTGTAGTTGTAATTGCTTGTATTTTTAATTTTTTTTAAATATTTTTGTATTTATTTTAAAGTTGTTTTCAAATTATCTTCCAAATGTTTTATGTTGATTATCAGTTTGTTCTCTTAGTTATATGTGTACCTTTGTTTTACACACTAAAATTACAAACGCTGAAAAGAAAGCTTTACGCACAAATAACTAGTGTAATAATTTTCAAATATTAGTTTCACCACGCAACTAAGGTTTGTGTGTTTCTGATCATGATCTTAGTGGCATTATTTATCTCTTTGGAGAGTCAGTGGTATCCGCAGGTAACCCATAGTCTTACACAACCACGGCTGGGGGGTAATTATTTTTTTGAATAAATATTTATTATACATTATCTGGTAACTTCAGCTAGAACAAGGAGTACTAGCTTAACAAGAAAGTTTTATTTTAATCTGACTATGCGTTATAGTGATTTATTTTTGTGGTATTGTGCCGTTTTGCGCTTTCTCCTTCTTTAGCCAACGTTTCTGATAGCATTACAGTAACTATTATCAGGGCAGATGTGATATGTGGTACCGCAAAACGTCATAATAAATCACCATAATACTTTTGACCGTGAAAATCTCAAAACATATTTGTCGTATTGTATTACTGATATCTTTGCGTATTTTATTACTCACGAATAATAATTATTAAAATATGGTTTTGCTGCTTATTAAATAGAAAATATTAAATTTAAATATTCAACTTTTTTGATTTGTTAGATAGAAAAATAGAAAAGAGAAAGAAACAAGTTTTTCAGTTGAGAAAACCTAAACAAAATAAGATCTGTTCGGAAATGAACGAGCTCCAATAATAAATGGCTTGAAGGTTGATTTCGAAAGCTTAATCATTTTGATAATATCTTTGTATATAATTTTGGTTTCGGTTTGAGCGATTTTTATGTAATTTAGTTCACCTATTGGTCCATTCGTCGCTGAGATGGGTGACTAATTATTTATCATGCAATCAAACATCTCAATCTCAGCAGGCCTATCCCGACTGTCTTATTATTTTTGTAATCCCCTCCCGCCGGCTGGTATTGTCCATCTCCCCACCCCGACCACCCCTACCACCCCGACTACCAGGGGGACAGGAGAACAGGAATGGGGGGAGGTAGTGGTCAACTGAGTTAGGCCTAACGGGATAAGGGACAATAGTGTAGGATTCGAATTCTAGCTAAAGGCAGGGAAGACCGAACTAAGGACTGAGGATTATTTTAATTATTTGTTTAATGAAAGATGTTTGTTGATTTAGTAGGTAACTATCGCAGAGCCTATAAAGATCACGTGATACTTAACTTCTGATTTTGAAAAAAAAATATGTTAAAATATTATATTAAAGGTAGACTTCACTTTTCTTAATTCTACATTGAACCGGAGTTACAGACACATAATTGAAATGATTATTATTAATAATTAATAATTATTATAACCACAGAACCATGAAAAATCATAGAATCTGAATTCTTGACAAATCAGTTCCAAATTTGAAAATGGCAATCAATGATTATTATAGTTAGGTACTTCTTAGCATTTCAAAATTATCCAAAAAATATTTCTAATTTCGAAAATGAACCAATTCAAAGCATTAGAGTTCAATGGACTGGAGCTACAGACGGACCGAGTCACAACTGAAATTAGTATTTTTATGATAAATTAGTGTGATCTGCGAATATTTAATTCTATTTAAACCTAGTCACAAAACAAAGCCAAAAAAACAATAAACTTACAGTTTTTCATGTTCTGGATGGTAGATGCTTGCCAGAGTGTAACTGAAAATATCCTCTGCTCTACTATGGTAAAAATGTATTTGACAATATCTCCTACGATTTTTTAAATGATGTTTACGTGGCATTTAAAAACATTACTTATAAAAAACTAGCCGCATTTAATTGACAGGATTTTTTTTGTTGTTTATTTGTGATTTAGATTCATCTAAAATTTTAAAATCATAAGCAATTATTGGCCTGTATTTGCGTCCTCCTGTTTGAAATCTCTGTCCAAAAAATTAGGATTCGGACTTCGGTGTTTGGGACGAGTCGTCTGGCTACACAGTTCTGTCTGGGAGAATTAAGGTTCTATCTGCCTGCCACACCCCCCCCCCCCTCATACCTCCCTGACCCACTCACAACCCCATCTAGACACCCTTAATACAGCCTGCAACCAACCCGCTGCCCTTACTGACCAAAGACAGCCAACTTAATCCCTTCCTTTGGCAAGGAAGCGTTATGGACGCCGACAATATTCATGGAATATTGCGTGTTTGAATTGTATCAAACCGGAATGGCAATAATATTTACACGTAATTTACGTACACATTAGATTAAAAATTTAATAGTTTATCATCTTATAAACCTCCGCTTTTATTAAATACCGCCAAAAGTTATAAAATGTCTTAAATTACCTTAAAAATAATAGAATAATAAATTCAACAAACTAAATCTCTTAGTAACATCGTGTGTGCTCTAATATAGTCAAGAAGATGAAAATGAACAGAAAATCAAATCAAAATCACAAAAGAATCTATTATAACATCCAGTAGACGATATCTCCGACTTAATAGCTCGCAACACACATGCGCGTTGGCGGAATTAAAAGTACTATCGAACACGGCTACCATCTTGGCAGGATTGACCGGACACGTATAATACAAACAAATTTACAGACGATGAAATGCAACGAGGTCGAGCAAAACAGAACTTCGCTTCAATTGGTTATTCAACCAATGAATTTTTCGTACATCGGGCAGGCTCTATAGTAATAGTTTAATTATTCATTTTTATTGTTATGATTTCTTCATAATGTTAATTGTAGAGATTGGCGAACCATAAACATTATGGATGAAAAGGTGAATTGTTTTCATAATTATATAATAGAACAATATTGGAACTCAGTGATCTTTACATTTTTTGTGAATAATTTAATTTCCTTGATAATATTTTTTCAAAGAAAATCCGTTGTTTCACTCAATATGTTTTTCAACAAAACCGTACAAGTGTGTTATTACAGCGTATTAACGAAATCTAGCATAAGTGAAAACAGTCTAGAATTAAGCCACGGAAATTTGTAATCTGCTCATAATACCATCATTATTTTACTGTTTTAAATCCACCGTCAATGGAAAGGTAGGAACCGGTCACAATAATAATTCTGGCGGGATGTTTTATTGTGCGAAACAAATCCCGCAGAGGATAGGTAGCTACTTTGGTATGGGAGAATGATGGCTAATACTCACTTAGCCCCCGTAATCCAGGCATTTTCCAGTGGCGCCCTAATTAGCGCTTCATGTCTGGTGAATGGGGCCATCCGTTTGTGGACTTTTTGTGTCTGCAGTGAAGTGAACACTCGACTTTCTCAAGGGGCCGAAATAATTCTACGGGGAGCAAATCATCAGCGCATTGGGGGGAGGAAGCAAACTGAGCATAGGAAATAGCCGATTGTAACTAGGAAACGGGTGTGGTGTATGCGTTGGAATGAAAAATACAGATTAGATACCTAAATTTAAATTTTCAAAATTTAAAATAACTAGTGATTTCCTTATATACCAGTTTTACTACCCGACTTCCCCGGTTGCGAATAAAAAAAGTTGAAAATATTTCAAAGCTCCAGCTGCAGTTTCAGGAATTCAAGGTTAAAATCAGTTTTTGCATCTTTCGCGAAATCATCCACAAAAACGAACATTTAAATAAAAAATCGACATTCTATAAATTAACATTCGAGGAAAAAATAATTAAGAATCAATCGGCATTTAAATAACACGAATGGAAAAATTGAAACATGCGCAAAAAAAATTGTCATAATGGCATAAATTATTAAAAATGTTTATATTTTGAATTTCTGTGTAGAAATGTGAAAAGAATATTTCTACCGAACATAAAACGTTTAATAATAGCTACAGGATCGCGAAAACGTCTAAACAATTCTTTTGATCCTGCAATGGATCAGGATATGTCATCACTTGAGACTTCACAGGAGATCCACCTGTCCCCCTCCTCCCAGAGGCGGCTGAAGAACAGGTACGCCTATGGTGACGATTCTTTGTGCTGTGGCATTACCGGAGGGATTCCGCTAATCCTGAATGAGGGGCAGATTAAAAACGTTCAAGATATCCACCACCATAGCCGAGTTTTCGCGTGCGCCATTGGTGGATTTTAACATATGAAAGTGAAAGCTTCGCTCAATTCTGGAAACAATAAAACTAAGCCAAAATAAAGTTTCTCCATTTTACAAAATACTGGAATAATTTCACAATATGTGTAGGTACATATTACCTGCTCCTAGTCCTAGCATATGTAAAATGCACTGGATTAAAAATGCATATATTTTAACAAGTTGTTTAAAATGCAAAATGCGTTTAATACTCAAAATTTATTATGTTTTATTATTTTATATTTGTTTACATTTTTTTATATTTTTAAGACAGAACAAAAAATATGTCAACCACGTCATTATATAAACTGATGTTTCTTAAACTATAAGTATCATGTTTAAAAGGTGAAAGGCGTGAATTATGCATGAATAAATAAATAATCATTACCCTAATTTTGTGTATGGCAAACGGGAGTAAAGAATTGTAATTCCGTGTTGGAGTTATCGCAATAATACGGTAGGATTCTGTCTTGATGTTGGTTTGCGAGGTATATGGAAAGAAATTAAGTATTTATTGAAATTAAATAATTTCCTTTTTGATAATTTCCAGAAATTTAGTTGACACAATAGATAATCATTATTGACATATTTTTTCTAGACGGCTTATGGGTTTATAAATGGAAGTCAATTCTGATAATGTCAGCTATTTCCTTTTGACTCAAACGTAAAGAATATAATATTCCAAAATCAGCTCGCTTAGTTTTACTTTAACGAGCAAAATTTTGAGAAATACCGATGATGAAGAGTACGCAAAAGTTTGGTCACGAACCAAGATACCTCCTGCTGCAGGGATAAATGTTTGTATGATATTAATGTATGATTTATTCCCGATCACAATGGAATCACTTGAACAATAAGCTCTGGATCTTCATTAAATTAAGAGAATAAATGAAGTAGGTACTAAAGAATCATAAATATACACGCACAATGATGGCGCCGAGAACATTCCTAAAGAAGAGGAATTATGAAAAGTCCATTGTTTTTCCCGCGTAATTATCCTTCAATTGTGTTCACATGGCGGGAACACACAAACTGCGCGCTGTTTCTCTAGAATTTAAACCTGAGCTGCAGGAATCGGCAACTGCTGTTTTCGAGCGGTATTATTAAGGCCCCGTAGTAAGCGTTCAAAGATTGTTTGAAAGGTAGTTATGTAAATACGAATGTTAGGGGAGCGCGCTAATATATTAAAAAACGATAACAAGCGAAATTGTTATGCCAAACATTTCGGCATTACAAATGTATAGATATTATCTTCAAAAATAACAATATTTCTTTAGAACGTAAAAACTTAAAGAGTCAAAGATAAACTAGTTATAAATCGGTAGAAATTGGGAATGCGGAGGCTTAAATTCCCTGAAAAAATGTGCGTTTTTCAATAGCGTTAAGTTTTCAATATAAACATGGCAGTTACAGCCTTGTTTCGCCTGATTTTTAAACTAAATACTGTGTATCGTAAACTGTATTCTTCTTTTATAATATTTTATAGCTCCCTTGGTTACGATTGAATTTACGTTCTGAGCCGAAAATAGTTGCGTTGACTTAAGAAATTCCAGACAGAAAAAGCTGCACAAATTATTTTACATCAGAATGATTCGATAGTTTTTTAGCCGTGGCAAATTTGATATTTTTATAAGAAATCTGTGATTTCTTATAAAAATAATAGGGGTTTATTTGTTTTATGTTTCCAAATATTTAATGTTATTTCTTAAAATTACATTTAAAAAAATCTGTTTAATATCTGTGTAATGGGTGTAATGTTTTAAAGACGAGATTTTGAACGAACGGTATTATAAAAATAATAAAATTTATTACGAATCAATACTTTTCCTACGTTTTATTATATAATACTATTTTTTTGAATTTGTTAATTATTTTTGGTTTTCGGAAAAGTATTATAATATTTCATCCCTTTGTAGAATAAATTGTTTTGCGTATTTAATTTTTTGGTAGACTGATTTCATTGCAAATCTTGGTGGTATTTCTTTGAATGTCTGAAAAGTGTTTTGGTAACAGGGTGTTTATTATTTTGTCTGTATATTATTTCATCCTTTTCAATAATAAGGCAGCTAATCGCTGGTTGTTCCACCCTGCCGAACGCGATCATATTATTATTATTTATTCTGCCGGTGATTTGTTTGGGGCAAAAACTCCAAAGTGCCTATTGACAAGTCCTTTGTTGTTGAAGTTAATCCTCATTATTTTGGGCGGGAGAAAATTCCGATAGAAAATCCTCCTTGATGTTCTCTCGCGCTGAGTGGTTAGGGAATAATATAAGATATCCCCCATTTTAAGAACCTTTCAAAATCTGACATCCATTTTCTCGAGAAATTAGCACGAGAACATTTTTTCATTGGTAATATCTCACACGTGTTCTGTACTTGACTTACACTGGTACTTGTATATATATATGTAGCTAGATTCCAGGTTCAAGTGAGGGGGGGATATTATTTCTTGTTCAAGTCTTTGTAAGTATTTAGAATTAACATCTCTAATTACAAATAAAAAGGACTTATTTCATGTTCTTTGATTAGTTTTGATGAAGCGCGTTCGTAACATAAGTAAGCTTCATTAAGTAGTTAGTTATATGTTGCTTAAAAGCTATGTGTATCTTTGCTCGTCTTAAACTCAAAATTAAGTAGCATTCTTAGAAGAAGGACTTCGAAAAGGAATTATACCTAATTCGTACACATCAGGGTGGAAGATATCTCTTCCATTTGAAAAATTACTTAAGGCGATGCCATACGTAGTAATGCAAAATCATGTATTTTTGGTTTGAAAATTTGGTCGCCTAGAAATGTTTCAGATGCTTTAATTGAATACATCTTGGCCTTTGAAATAACCGAGTATTTTTTAGATAAGTCTTTTTGTATGCCCAGAAAAAAATAATGTATAAGGCCTATGAAAACTGCTTTAAAGTTCAACATCTCCTACTTACGAACCCATTTTCGGTTATGATTATATTGTATAATGTGGAAAATTAAGTTATTTATAAATTTATGGAAAAAAATTAAATATTTATGCCTGAACATCCACAAAATAAAATAAATGGCACTTTTTGGCAATGTTTTTTTCTTGCATAAATCAAAATAGGCGGATGGTGTTAAGCGGGAATTTAAACCTTATCGCCATCTACGTAAGGTTTGTTATTGATAGAGGCTCAATTTAAAATATTACATGACGTAGTGCATCGCCTTAAGAGTAATTCATATGACGCTTGACTCATCTTTAACCGTGTTTTATGGCCATTTTGAACGATCTGATTTTTTTAATAATTTCCTTACGTTTTCTTCATTTTCTCTCGCTTTGTCAACTTCTTTCCAAAATACCCCAACACAGGTGAGCCATAGTCCCAAAATTTTCAATAACAATCACAAAATTAATAAACAAGTAGCGACTTCAATTTTTTAAAATTCAAATGAGAAGAATTGCCTAAGAATGATTTTTCGATAATATGTATATTCTTGTGGTTTATGAGGAAGTGGCGGTATGGGTTGTTCGGAAAGAGACGGATATGAGGGTGGTGAATAGGGGTGGGAGTTGGGAGAAGGGGTTTAGGAGGTGGGAGAGCTTAGCGGATGACAGACCCGGTGTCACATCGCTGACAACCTCAGCGCTGATCCCTCACCCGACATTATTGTTAGGGAAGGCTCATTTTCGGGATGAACTCCTTCCGAGATACGGGGATATGCCAAATAACTGGAATACGTACAGTAAACCGGAGAAAAAACACGCATTTATTTTAATAACGTGGGTACCTTTTTTAATTTTTTAATAAATCACCGTAATATTTTAATGAAACTAAATGTCAATCGAGCCTTAAATGAAAGAAAAAAATCATTTTCACTTTAACTTTTCGTTGGGGACTTTTAGAAAACAAGTTGATTATTAGTGACAACATAATATAAAACCAAAAACATTTGGGGCCTCACTAATAAACGTGTTTTAAACTTTACACAACTGATTTGACAAACAACCTTACCCTACGTTAAGGGTTGTTTATCAATCGTGAACATTTTAAAACACGTTTATTAGTATAAGGTGCAAACATTTTCACAATATTAAATATTCTGTTATTCCATGCTCATGTTTTCAATTTGAATTCACCGATTTATTATATTTACTTTTTGACGTTGAAACATCAAATTGATTTCTGACCAAAGCATAGGAAAATTTCGTTGAAGTAGAGTTTAGTTGTGTACCATTTTTTTTAATATACAAAACATTACATCAGTGCATTTTGTTTTATTTATTAACCTAGATTTTGGGAACAAATCATTTCGTCTCACAGTATTCGTTGTGAGCTAAGAAATATGATCTAAACGGTGTTAGAAAGAAAAAAACACCATGCTTAATATTCAAATCTAGAATTTAACACACAGGAGACTTTAAAATATTCACATCTATGAAAACAAAGGTACCGATTGCAAATTTAAAAATTTAATTAATTTTTAAATGAAATTGCTTTGCGTTTTAAAATATTTTATAAGTAAGGTATTTTTGGCACCACGGTACCGAAAAAAATCATTTAACTCGTCTGAACTGAAATGAAAATCGTGTTCATTCGATTGCGTAACTTCCTCGTCACATAATTAAGGCAACTTTCACAACATTGTTGTATTTACCTGTCCGCTACACGGCGCGGGCGTTGGCGTAAGGCGTTAAGACGCGCTACTGACGGCTCACCTCTCACGGCTCACGGCTACGCGATCCGAATATAGGTTGATATCAGCGGCCACGAAACCGTAAGCACGAAAGCCGGAAACCCCAGAGCGCCCTCATCCCTCGCTAGGCTCCTTGAGTAGGTAAGCCAGAGAAATCCAGTTAGATATCCGAGCCGCCCGGCTCGCAGCGCGGTCAGCCCGCTAATCCCGGTGCGCATGCAAAGATCGCGTGCATTGCCCGACTCGTACCTGACTACTGCCTAATGCCTGCGCTAGCTGCCCGTATAGCTGTCTATATAGCTGCCTAGTTATACAGTCACACGATCAGCTCACATGGATGAATTGATTTTAAACATATCGTTTTCCAATATTGAAGTGAAAATTCTTTACGCGCGTTATGCAATTTCGAGGACCGGAGTAAAACCAACTCATGACCGTCATCGAAAACCGTGATCATTTCGCTATAGGAGCCTAGCCAATATTATATACCTACTTTCGGTCGCTCTCCAAACTCAGCTTCGCGGCCTAGAGGCAAAGCTCCCGATTGTCGCCGGGAGCCAGAGCGTTCGACACTCGCCATGCAGGACCCGGGTTCGAATCCCATATTTTTATAACTTTTAATTTTTTTATCAACGATTTGTAATAATGTAGTAAAAAAATAGATAAATTTGTTAATTTAAATTTAATTTACTTTACGGTACCTATATGTTATTTTGGTCGAAATATAGCTTACAAATCGTGCCGGTAGAGTCGCTCGGTATTTTGATGAATTATTTTTATTTTGAATCATTAAAATTACTAATCAAGGCCGATAACGCCGCGTCGCGCGAAATATCTCTCCTCGCGGTCCAGAGGCAGAGCGTTCGACACTCGTTATGCAGGACTCGTTATGCAGGGTTCGAATCCCATATTTTTATAACTTTTAATATTTTTTTATCAACGATTTGTTTTTTTACTTATAAATATGTCAATAGACAGAAAAAAAGAGAGAATGAAATGAAAAGAGAGAGAGAACAATACTAAAAGTTTCACTTCCGTCGTGCGTAGGCTTGCCACACACTGTATTTTTTTTTATTTTTGATACGGCGATAATCTGTAAAGATATGATTCCTTTGACATTGTACACATGGCAAAGGTAGTGTAATGATCTTCAAAAGGGTTTGGGTGTTTGCATCATCGACTTCAACATTTCAATGACTATGAACAGTAAAGTAGATAACTAAAAAGTTTTCTTTTCTAAATTCACGATGAAGTCCGTTGCTCAAATCATGTTAAATTATTATTGAATCATTGTTTTTTTTTATGTTGTTGTGTCCAACCATTTGTAAAAGTCAAAATATTAGATATAGTGATTGTGTGTTTTTTGCTTTTCTAATTGTTTCAAAAATAGCGCATTCACTTAAGTACTTTTTTTTAGTTACTTTTTAAATAATTAGGTACATTTTGTATGGCACATGAAATAAAAAAAAAAAAAATATATATATATATATAAAATTAAAACAGATCATTGAAGTCCTCCTCACTAGGAGATCCTGTGCTGAGGGGGACTATATATTTGTTAGTATACGTTTTCAGCGACTAAGATGATGTTTTAAATATATTAGCTAGTTCTTCTTCCGATATTTCCTTAAGCCAAGATTTGATGTCTTTAATGTAGCTATTTTTCGTTTTCCTTGGTTTTATGTTGAGAGGGAGTTTATTATATAATTTTATTGCTAAAAAATCAGAGTTTCTTTGTCCAAAGGTAGAATTACATTTAGGAATATTTAGCATGTCTGTTTGCTTGGCTCTGGTTTTATGATCGTGAGAGGGGTTTGCCTCTGGTTTATTTTTTAAGTGATGAACTAGAATATTTTTAGCATAGATTTTTAGCATTGTAAACTTGGAACATCAAACAGATTAAAAATATCAGTAGTTGGAAACTTCGTTGAAACATTGTGTTCTACTTCTTTGTAATACTTCTGGCCTCAATCAGTGAACATAGATTTGCCTTCCTCAAATCGCTCCAGTTTTGAAGATTATTGGCATACATCATCAACCATCTGAAGCTAGCAGTCTTCGTGACTTTTTTTGGTGAACCCAGCTTCTCTTTCCAGATTTCTCATATCAGATGACATTAGATATATCGCCCATGCCCTATAATATACTACTAATTGTTGGAATACCTACAGTGAATTGAAACGTTCTACTCACGCATTTTTTGTTCTGTATATGACCCACAAGAACAGATCAGTATTCAAACTACAATTTTTTCGAAAGTTCTAGATGTCGAATACTAAGATAGAAGTATCTAGAAATCTTAAATCATACCATATCATATCGTTAGGTGTTCTTATTTTAGTGGCACCTGAAAAAGCATTTGCATCTCATTGAATAAACTGAGGATGACTGAACACGTACAGTGTATAGGTCGCGTTGTCGACTGAGAACTGGAGGTAGCGCATTTAATATCTAGGAATATTTTATAATCCCCGCAGAATAGGAAATGCAAAAATATGCACAGAGAACTCTTACGGAAAGTTTCGCAATCCGTTCTTAACCATTCTTTCAGCCATTGCCGGCGGTGATCCCCGCTGCAAATAGCAAGAGGAGTTAAACATGTTAAACAGTTGTTAGAAACATACACGTTCAGCCCTACAGGAGCGGTTCGGCACAACATTATGTTAAAAATAAATTTCCCACCATGGCAAATGTACTTACTGAGGTTTTTTTCAAGGCAAAGCGTTCTAGTTCACATACTTGTACTTACTTACCTTCGCACGTATACACCCGGCTTCGTTCACTATTTCAACACCCTTTCTTCCTAAGAATTAAAAAAAAATAGAATAAAAAATTATAATTGAAAAAGTTTTTTTTAAATTTAGACATTTAATGGTTATGTCAAAGTTCCTACTAGTCAGTGAACTACTCATGACGAGTAAAACACTTCAGGAGTTAAAATTCCCAACAGAAAAGATTTGCAAATTTCATTAGGTCAGACCCCAACATTATAAAATAGATTTTCCGTTTTAGAGATAATCGACTAGATACGACAAAGCGGGAGTCACTGAGAAAGGTTTTTGTTCATACTGGAGGCTAGAAATCAGATGAAGATATACTTACTAGAAACTTAAATTTAGAACTAAGTAAACACACTCGTTAAATGTCTTAGTTATGTCAAATTGCACCACCACCTCCGGTCGTATGAGCTCAAAATAACCTACACATTTTTAGTACATAACTAGAGCAGACGCATAAAAATCATGGGATAGTCTGAAGTTTTGAAAATCTGTTCCAATTTTGAAAATGGCAATTTAAAATACTCCACTATATCTACTCTGCCTACTCTGTATCTTTCGGGTTAACAAACCAGTAAGTTTGTAGTTTAACCTTCCCTTGCCGATGCTGTTAACTTGAACATCGTCTCTGATTAATAAAATATCTCTGTAAATATAGTAAACATTTTTAGTTCAAATTTTAGGTATTCCTCCGCAATACATGTGTGTATTGCATTAAGTAATTACAATATATAAATATTTATCGGAGGACGAGAAATTTTTGAACACCGTAAGGGAAGGGTTAATACGGGTTTGTGACGTAGCTAAGCCGGCGGCAGGAAAGTTTCGAAAGATACAGAGTAGGCCCACAGGTAGGACTTTATCGCTTCTCTGAATTTTTCACACAATTTGTTCCAATTTTGAAAATAATAATAATAATAACATGGCATTTATATAGCGCAGTTTAGTGTCATTTCACTTCAAGTGCACTTAACTACTCGTATAACAAACTTAAAAAAATGGTAATTCAGTATTAGTGATTCTTGAAATTATTCCTACAGTGTGCCTTACCCAATAAAGATCTAATATTATAACACTAAATACACTGTTTATACAAAGTGATGACAAAACTTAGAATAACAATAACAGCAGGATAGGACAAAGCACGAATATTAAAACTAAAACATAATATAAAACAGGAGGCAATTTGTGCTCAGAAATGAGAATTTTCTGAGCAGACACGACACTGTGAAATGACACTTAACCAGAGTTACGCAGAACGCACAGAAGAAATTAGTATTTATGATAACAATCTCATGTTTATAATACAATGAATAGTTAATGTATTGCATCTCACTAAATGTAAATAAATCATGTTTTTTTTTTCATAAAAATCAACCTCACTAGGACAAAGCCTATATCGAGGTTAACAATTTACATGAGAATGAAGCAAATATACAGTAATCACAAACACAAAATATTTCAAAAAGAAAGTAAAAATATGTATTCGATGAGTTAAAATAGTTTATTATTAATAATTTGATAGTTTATTGTAACAATATTTGTACCATAAGTAATCATTTTCATTATTCCCAAGAAGAAAAAAAGTATATAATAAAGACAACTAGGGTGACATTCAGTTTATAGCAAATGGGACTTATATAAAATTTTATTATTTAAGAAAGGATAAGGATAACTAACTTTTCAAATTTAACTAGCGAATTGGTAGACTTCATACGATTTGGAATAATATTAATATTTATTGAAGTTATTTGATAAATATGAAAACAAGCGACAAAATTCTCAAGCCGGCCCGCCATATCCCGGGAATAAGTAGATACGAGTGTAGACATGGGCTTAATTCTTGTTAGTCTAAAGTTTTAATTCACACACTACTTACCCGTAGTTAGGTAGAGGTTATAGGGGTGGAGGAGTGTACAGCAAGGAGTAGCTACCCTTAGCGGCTCAGCGGAACGCGGATAGCGCAGTGGCGGGGCTCAGGTAATCACTTGGAATAAGATGAACCAACATATATAAGGACGAATAAATTTTCTTCGTATACACCACTATTTAATCAAAATAATCGACATATTTAAAGAGGAACAGTTTCTTCGTCAGGATAAACGAATAATAGAAACTAATTAATTTAAGTACAGATAAATAAGTAAATATAGATTAAAAATATATTCCAACGAGCGGTGATTAATAAGTTATTTTTATTTTAAAAAAATTAATGAAATAAATAAAATTGTTATTATTATTTTATGAATGCGAAATATATCAAAACTTTTATAAATTGACACAACAGAGTCAAGTAGTAATTAAGATATCTAAATAACAAAACAAATATGTATATATAAGCACACACGATAAATGTCTTAATAATGTCAAATTGCAACATTACCTCCGGTCGGATGAGCTTAAAAAAATATTTAACGTATTTTTTTACTAAATATATATATAAACACACAAAAAAATGTACACTTATAAAATAAATAAAAAAAAATAAAAAAGTTATAAAGTATATTATTATATAAATTATTACTAATATTGATATTAATGAATTTAAAATAAAATATTTGCCTATTAATAATATTTAATTGACTATTACCACTTTTTCTAATTTTCAAAATGTTCAAGTTATTTTAGTATTATTGTAAATCCATTTCATTTGTATTTTAAATTTTAAATTTTTAACGCTTTATTCACATCAATAGATGATTTGTTTCTATTTTTAAGTATTTTTATTTTAACTTGCCCAAGGATTTATAATGACTGTATGCCGAAACTAGAAAATGAATGTAGTATTTATTTGAAGAAGTAGTACTGAATAATATTATTTATAAAATGGAACAAACTTGACACTGAATATTCGTTGGAAAGATAATACTTGTTGTTCCCAATATCACGCGCCGCCCTTGATCGCCAGGCCCCGCCCCTCCAACACACATCCTGAGCACCCGCTAATACGATTTAATTTTATGCCGGATTTGCGTTAAGATTTCCCAAAGTACTCCAAGATCTGCTTCCCCTCCCCCCACTCCACCCCATCACCATACTACAGTACCTGCCAAACCTTTCTCTTGAGAACATAGGAAAATAATACATATGAGTATGTACCTATTAGACGGTTGTTCTCAATACTTTAAGTACATTTAAATAAACTATAATTATTGCAATAATAAAGTTTTTTAGACAATGATGTAGTTGGTTTTGATTCCTCGTTGATACCTTTATTTGTTTAAATTCTATTGACAATCCGACAAGACACCATATTATCTACTATATTCTTCCGTGAATGATATCATATTTCTATAATTAAGTGATTGTAATTATTTTAAAAAAAAAAAACAATATGTGCGTAGAGGTCTTATCTGATAAATATTTTTCATTCATCAAATATTATTGGTTATTACATTTTTTTACCTGAAAACAGCCAACTTTATTTTTGTTTGAAAGGCTCTGTTAGTGAACTCAGCAGTAACAAAGCCTTTCAATTAAAAATAAAGTTAGTTGTTTACTAATAAATATTGATTTGGTGGAACCTACAGACAATCTGTCGTGTGATAGATTCGTAGGATTAAATATAATTATTGTAAACACTAAATAATATTCATGTAATTTTAATGTAGTACGATTATACGTTCTAGAGAACAGAGTTAAAAATAATTATACGAATTTGAAACCATTAATTAAATACGGTTTTCATTTATTGAGGGATAATTTCAAAAACCATTTCAAAGAAAGCTTTCCAGAAAACTTGTGCTGCATTAGAAAAACCACTAAAATACTTTAAAACATATTCAAAATTTAATTTTTGTAGATTTCTGAGAGTAGCTACACAAAAATATTCTCGTCAATCTACTTTCTAAAGGTTTCGTAAAGGTTACCACAGTTCGTGATATTTAATGCTCTTCATATTTTATATGCTGTTTAAAATGACTATCCATTTAATTGCTACTGGAACCTTTCTACCAAGTACTTGAACGTAGTAAAAGATTGAGACAACGTTCGTCTTGAAGGAAATATATTATCATCTCACAATTTCGCTTAGTCTTTCCTGAAAGTTATTGTTGTCGGAGGAGAGCTTCGCCGATGATACAAAGAGTGCACCGGCATTAGAGGGGAGTGCTACTGCGTACGCTTAAAATAAAATGCAGGGTTGCCAGTTATTATTTAGTTTTATAGTTCAGGTTGAATCGCTTACAAAAACCTGAAGATGTGTGCATATAACGGAAAAATATTTGAATCAATGTTAATTATTATCAAAAAGAGGTAGATATATGTATGTATATGACACGACTAATATTTAAGAACAATGCTGAGTAAACAAAAAATCAAATTGGGAAGAAGATTTATCTTTTGGGCAGAATTCGTTGAAAAAAAAAATAATTAAACAACAATCACTATAATTTATTTGACAACTCCATCATTGCTTCATATTTTAAATACTGCTCAACAAACTACAACAAATAACAAAATTGCAAATTGTTTAAAATAGAGCAAAGATAATAATACTTAAGCGAAATAGATTTTCAAAAGTAACGTAAATGTTAAAAGATCAGAATTGGCTAATGGTGAAACAGACGCTGATCTTGAACGCGATGATATATACATCAAATAATAATAAACATCATCATCAGTTAAATCAAGGACGTGCAATGAAATCAGAATACTAAAAAGGGAAAATCTGATAAGCAAAACAGTTTACTCTACAAAGGGATGAAATATTATAATGCGCTGCTGGAAACTATAAAGTCTGCACTAAATGGTATTTCCGAGATGATTTGTAGAAGCCACATTAAGCAAGAGAAAATGTAATAGTATGAAACTTATAATAAATTAGTCATTTGTAAATTTAGATATACAAATAACTAAAATAAAATTAATCAATAAAATTGATAAAAACGGCATTATGGAAAGAGGGTTTGATATCACATAAAGTGATTTTGTGAAAATCCACGCCGAACCTGAGAGAATTTATTGCTCTAGAAAAATAATAATTGTTTTATTGTGTTCCTGTTTTGTTATATGTAAATATAATGATATCCTCAGAGGGATCTCCCGTAACTATAACCAAATATTTTTTTTTATTTATTGCACTTCTCTGTTTTTGAAACAAAGTTAAATCTCTGAATACAGAACTAAACATCCGAGTATATTCAAATGAACTATTTTAGAGAATTACATAATTCATATGCACTCTAGAAATTATTATGCCTTCTTTTCCATTTCTATACGTTCACTTTAAGATCAAAGACTAAAATGTGTAAATAAAATAATTATAAGTTTATGTTTTGATGAATATTATTTAATTTCCACAAATTAATTATACTTAAATATTATGTTTATGCGAATAACTACAGAAAGATACCAAATAGTTAATATTTAACTCTCTTAAAGTCTACACTTATAAAATTACTCATATTTTACAATAAAATGGTCAGTTTTCATCCCTTTGATATTTTTTGCATAATAATATGTTTTAATCTATTTGACATTCTTTACTGGTAACCCTTATGACGGTTCCTGTTTCGTAATAAGTCTTAGAAGAGTAAGTGCAGTCTTTCCATAATGCACATTTAAGAGCATCTCATCTAACAAAAGCATCGAGGAATCTCATTAACAGGATTCTTAAATATGAAAGAGCTATTCAACCATAAAACGTGATAATTTGCAAATTCTAATAATTTAATGAAATATTGTTGTTCTCATTAAAATTTGTAAAAGATCATTTACAACGTTCAAACGTGCCATCTCTTGTCGGAGGTCGACTATCATCAATGTAATCTTCACTCTGCGAGCTTCATCTTGAAACAACGCTGCGGAATTGTATTTTTATTAGTCACGTAGATATGATAATCCTATTTTTTGTTGACCCAAATTCCTAAAAATTTCCTCTTTGATAAACGTTCTATTAGCTAACAGCGCATACTTAAAAGTAAGTTAGTAGGAATCCTTTGCTGCAAATCTCTTAGACCATGTAGTAATGTATAACTATAGTCAGAAAAAGTTCAATTTACATAAGGTTTTAATATGTTAAGATCGTCCTGAAACCTTTCAATAAAACTAAGCCAAACTATAGCGGGAATATTTATTTCATAACAATACAGGTAACAGCTAATATCAGCGTAACCAAATCTCCTCCGGGTGACCAAATTAAATCCAGGTTCAATCCCCTAGGAGGTCCGAACTATTGTTCATCCCCTACCCCTCGCCCTCCCCTTCCTGCATCCTTGTTCCTTTCCACCCCAACAGTCCTCTGTCCGCAGTCCTCCGTTTAACGGTCCGAAATATTTAATCACCCTGTTGGAATTACAATATGTCCGCTAACTAGGGCACTTAACCTTGAGGTATATTTATTTCATGACGTAAAAAGTTTCAGAAGTTTTTTTTTATTATTTTTAAAGCGTTATGGGTGTGATATGACAAGTCATTATGTATTTTCATATCACTATTTTTGATGGAGAGAATTTTCAACCCAACTTTTAAGAGAGAAATCTAAGGACCAACTCCGCTCCTTCTGGTCTTCCGCTGTCTCCCTGCAGTTGTGATTGTCATTTCCGCACAGCCCAGCCCGCAAAATTTTGGTCTCATAATACCCCTTCGTTATGAAAACTTTTTATAGAGAAGCGTCTTCCGTAGTTGTTGTTGGTGATTTTAAATTAAAATAACCAACGGCGATCACTCTTAGGCTTAACTTCTCAGGCTTCGGACATATACGGGTCTGAATATTTCCGTTTTGCAATAAATTCAAATAAATTGAATGTTTTTCAAGTTCTGAAAATTTCTAATTGCGGTTGGAACTTTTAGTTTCACAAGGGTGCACATTCAGCAAGGAAGACACAACGATTTATGAGAGACCATATGAGTTATTCCCAAAAGCAAACAAATTAGCGTGAAGTGTTAATCAAGATATTTGTAAAAATCTGTTAAGTAATGAGAATTGAATCAGGTGGACACATTTCCACGCGTGCTTTTATGAATAATTAAAATAAATTAATTTCCTCTTCTAATCTACGTGCTTACTTCGTTCTTAACTTCCTTAGATAAATAGATTTCCAATACCCCGGGGTCTGACCCCCGCCCCCCTCCTAAACCCCACTGGGTCCGGCTAAAACCCTAAATCCTTTATGAATATGTCCAAGCATTAGTCCAGCCAGTCCGGGCTGGAGTCCGTAGTTTGGGCGGCAGGGGCGGCTCAGGGCTAAACGGGTGACTCCCACAGGTAAACGGCTGGCTTAGACGCTGGAAAATTTAAATATTTCTATGGTGTTGTTGCTTGACCATGTCTTGTTTCATTAATACTTAATTATAAAATACAACCAGTTACTGCCTGGATTCTTCACAGTTTCAAATCTAAAATCTTGTTATTAGTGAACACCTACAAGTATAGCGTTTTAAAGCCATTAAATAATATCGAGTTAAGTCTGAAAAACTAAAATATAAGCACTATTTTGATTTCCAAAAAACATCAATATATTTCTTATTCTTTATATTATACACTCAATTGCAATACGTTCTTTGTATCGATAGAAAATAATATTTAGGTATCTACTCACATAGATATTTGTATTAAAATACAGGGTTTTCCAATAAGATGTGTTATTTTGATATTCGAAGAAAAATGCCATTTTTCAATATAAATGATCGAATTTTTATTTCATTATAAAGAGGAAGGTATGTCGTTAATAGTAAAAAATAACATCAGTCAAATGACCACCACGACCACGCCTACAGGACCATATCCTTTTCATGAAAATTTCCATAACCAAATCGCAAAGTGGCTGCCTTATGTCCTCGATAGCCTCAAGAATTCCATCTTTGAGGTCTTGACCTGGGACGCTGACGCTGGGCTGTTGGCGTAGACCTTCTCTTTCACGTGACTTCAAAGAAAGTAAAAAATCAATGGTTTCGTTGCTTGTGTGGAACTTAACGCCGTCTTGTTGAAAGCAAACGTTGTCCTGATCAATACCATCCAATTCTGGCCATAAAAAATCATTAATTCCTTAATTAATCTTCAAAATAACATCTCTTATTGGAAAACCCTTTATTATCACTTTAGTCGAGATATTAGTAAAAAAAACTTTTAAATTGAACTCTTATATTAATGTATACTACCGTGTACTCTGAAATGTTAAAAAACACTATAAATTGCAAACTTTCCACGTCATTGCTTGACGAAAAGAGTCACAGTGGGTGGGTAGCTAAGTGGGTTGTGAATAAGGGGGTGGCATTGTGGGGTGCAACTGACCGCTAGCCCAAAGTCCAACTAATCCACGGCCGATATTAAACCGGAGGTGTTAACCTGAACCCCCTACCCGCACGGGGGGCACTATGCCCAACCCCCGCCACCCCCACCCAGCCCGGGTTTGTATTGTGGCCTAAGACCGTTTTACTTTGCCAAACTTGTGGGATTTACGAGCGCCGGACCTGGATTCGAACCAAAGGACGCTTAATTAAAGCCGTACATAATTAAATATGCATTGTGTTGATGTAAAACTATATTTATCCAAGCATTGGGGTAAAAGATAGAAGGAATCTATTTACTGTGCAGATCTGAAGGACACTGAATATTTTTTTCTTAATATCAAAATACAATAAACAAACATATTCATTGGATCTGAAATTTATATATCATATGGTATTATTTACGAGAAATTTATTTCAATTTTTCATTCAATATTTAAAATTTGTATTTCTTTTTTTTTAGTTTGTTAGGTTTAATCTTCACCATTAAAGTCAGATTTTGTTATTTTTCGAGTGTTTTGCTTTTGCCATTTTCAAGAAAGCATTATTTAATAGCAAAAATAATGATAATATTAGGATGATTTACATAGTGCCGTTTTTGTGCAAAATCACCTCAGGGGCGCTATATGTAATAAATTTCTACAAATGTGCTTTAATTCTTATTTATTTTTATTTTGTTTAAGCAGATAATATACCGTACCATACTTACCTATTTATTAATAATAATGATTGGATTATTTGTATAGCGCCGTTTTCGTGAGAAAATCACCTCAAGGACGCTAACTAGATTTAGTAATTTTTACATTTTCTTTCGGAGGGCGTGGATCCTGAGGCAAATATTTTATAAATACTTCAAAAATCCTACAATAATTACAATAACCCGTGATATTTCACGGATCTGTGCTAATGTTAACATAAAAATAACAGATTAGAAACAGAAAAAAAACACACATATATATACCGAATGGAAGCCCATAGACGAAATAGAAACAAAACTAATAAATAAACAAGTAGACAAAATTTTAGGAAATATATGAAATTAAAATGAGAAAGTAAGTTAAGTTTATGAATATTTTTCTCCTCTGTTCATTAACTGATTATTAAATTATTAATCAAAACGTTTTAAATATTGTAATGTTTTTCTTTACTGAAGATTTTCTTTGACTTGACACCCGCAAATAATCTAGTATTTTATCATCGTTGTTAAATACCGTACGATAACAAGCCTTACCCTAAACGTGTTTTTGTTTATTAAGTTTATTCATACCCCCTGGAAGATATTCGCGCCCGTATAAATTTTCATATAAAATTTCTCAAAAATATCACATGGGCTAAGTTTCCAGCTTCGCAATAAGATGCAAACTACCCCAGTTAAGTTGAAATAATACCCCCGTAATATAATACAAAATAAACTCTTTCACAATGTGCTGACTCAAAAGGCGATCTTTATTTTCTTACAAACTTGGAAAGCCATGCAACACGAACAAAGATTTTTATTTTTACCGGGAAAGGGATGAAATAGCATTTTCCGCCGAAGAAACAAAGACCACGGTTCTCCTTCAAAGGCTTTCTTTGTGAATGCATTAATTTCGTCTGCTGCATTTATTTCGCTATTTTGTTATTTAAGACGTGCTTTGTGATTTTTAATTAGTTACATTAATTTGCTTCGATTTTCCATCGTCTGTGAAACGCGAAAACTTTTTTTTTTCACATCGTGCTCTTTGAAAAATGGTAAAACTTTTAATTGTATATAAGAAATACCTAATGAATGTTATTCGACTTAAATGTTTTGGCGTGAATCAACTGCAATAGAATTTTAATGAATTCAGATCTTACCCAACATTGAAATAATTATTGTTCACGACACAAAATGTAACGAAATTGAATGTAAAAGCCGGTGCACCATTCTTAACCAAACTTGAATTTGTTGAATAAAAAACCTCGGAGTAATAATTATTGTATTGTGAAATGAATCACGTATGTATTTGAACTAATTAACCGAATTTGGAAATGAATTTATTGGATTAATTAATAATGTTACGTTGGATCATCCAAAAAAGTCTTACGCGTAAGTCCAGTCTTAATTCAATATTGATTTATTAGGTGAGGAAGTGTATATGAAAAAAATTGTAAGACCGGTAAAGGTGGTACAAAGACTAATTATTATAGTAATCAGCAATATTGTATGAAAATTTTAAAATTCCAAAAATTCAAGAAATCTATAAAAAAAGACTCGATGTTACAAATTGGTATTAAGATAACGAATTAAAAGATAAATAGCATATGCAATATATGCAAAACAAAGGGCCTAATAGGCATCCCAGTGTGTGAAATGGTACAATATATTAATGACCAAATCTTTGAAATATGAACAATTCAAAAAGAAAATGATATAGTAAACCCTTAATATACGTATACTTAAAATATACCATGTACCATATAAAATATATAAAAAAAACTTTAGCGATTGTAAAAATACTATTTCTCTCAAGTTGTGTGTATTATTATTGTTATAATACTATTTCTCTAAAGTTTTCTGTATTGAATTATTTTCGTGGTTAATTTGAAGATTGAATTATGTTAATTTTTATGTTGAATTATGTTTGTAGTTATTTAATATGAGTACTGTTTATAAATAACCTTTTAAGCATTATTTTCTTATTGTATATACATACTCCTCCCGTAAACACGAGCTAATGGATCTCACCTTATGGAATTGTAGAATAATAAAGAAAATGTATATATTTATTTGCACTCTGTTCAAATTTGAAATCTTGTATTATTTTGTAATAAATAAAACAATGCTTAATACATTATCAATGTGCATAAACATAACATCAAAACTCATTTATTTGATAGACAAGAAATGCACAGTAATTATATTTACAAACGATGAAGTTTTTTCTATTCAAGTTTAAAAAAAGGGTGTGAAATAAAACTAAATAAATAAATACTTTAATACAAGGTTTATCTCTCGGTAAAGAGCACTTGGCATAGACCTAAAAATTTTTGCCAATTGTTCGTGGTTTTCAAGCAAAAAAATATAAATTTAATATTCTGTTTGTAACCATATTCCTTGTTTCCAGCCAAGTCCTTGCCGGTTCACTGCGTGGTGGAGGGGGTTTCATCCTTGGAGGCGCTGGAGGCCGCGGGATCCCTGCCCGCGCCTCCCTCCCCTCGCCGCCCCTCCGTGGAGGCGGACAGCTATGTCATCATCCCCGCGGCCACGGCCTTCCGAGACCTGGTGCCCGCAGCCCTGGTGCGCCTGGGGTACCCTCAGGACTGCGCACCCATCGCCAAAGGTTACTATTTTTCTAAAAACTAAATCTGTTAAGTTTTTAAACCTTCAAAAAAATGAGAGGAAATTTTCGACACCATCTCTAATGGTACCGCGGGAGAGTTTTTCTGGGGCAAAATCTACATGAAATACATATTAGCAAAAATACTGATATTTCTATTGTATAAATATAGAGCTCGGTACATGCTCGGCTGTGTAATTATTACTACCATTATCTAACTATGGTGAAGGCACTTACAGATGATTTATTAATATATATGTACTTTTAATGAAAATCGTTCGAAAAATTTCTTTAAATTTTTATTACTAGATCGATTTTCAAGTTAATTGTTAGAAAATATTTAGAAGGCAAAACAACTATGATGCGTCATAATAAGATATTTTATCTACACATGTTTGCTAATAAAATTTTCGTCATAATATTATTAAATGTAAAAAACTTTAAATTAAAATGGAGCTCAACAAATTAAACTTGATTACAATATATATAGATAACATTATTTGAAAATGTTTTATTTCCAAATTATCTGTGGTTCCTGATTTCTCCACGGACAATTGATTTATTGATATACAAATGAGACAATAGCGGCCAGAATGTAAAACTTGACGTATATTCACTCACTCTTAGTATATTATTGTCTTTAGCGAACCATATTGTTTCCAGGCTGCGTAGTCATCAAGAATTGGAAGCCTCTTCCCCTTGAGATGGTGTGTTCCTCGCCGCTGGCCACCGTGGGCGAGGTGCTGGGCGAGCTGACCGCCCTAGCTACCCTGAGGATCCAGCTGCTGAGGCCCAGGACGCCCATGACGCAGGACATGCGGGACAAACTGCTCCGGCTGTTACTCCTGCACGGCCATGCGCTCCTATTATCCACTGGCTGCCCTCTGGATGAGGTAACAAAAAATTAGATTATATTTTTTTATTAAGGTAACAGAGCTGTACTGAATACGTAAATTAAATTAATATTAAAATAAAAATAAAAACGTTTTAAAAATTTAAATGTATTGAATTTCATCCAAATTAAATTGACAAAAAAACGGTTTAAAAAGTATATCTACGTACAGGTTGTAGGTATTATGAGTTTCACTATAAATACTGTGCAGAAACTGATGATTCGTTAGATAGATTCCCCCATCTTAACTAAAGGATTGCAATCTTTATAGCACAAGCGTCAGGTGTGAATGCTACCTGTATTCTACCGGTATTTCAATAGAAGAAACTTAAGTAACTTTAGTAACTAGCATCATTGTTCCCTTCGGTACCGGTTCATAGTCTTGAAACACACCAAACGTGCGCCCAACGGTTGACATTCGTCAAACGGTTCGTTTCTACAACTCGTTCCTGGGTTCTACAGCTCAGTCATGGAACGATTTGCTGCCTCCGTACTTTTCATTTCTACAACATGGGTCTCTTCACGAGATTTTAACATTTTATTTTTTTACTGCGTTAAACCATAGGTAATTGCGGCTTACAATCTATGAAGATCTATGTAATTTTTTTATAGTTGAGGATTTTGATTCTAGTGTTTTAACTTAAATGCCCTCAAAGGCACTTTTACACATATCTTTTTCCTCTTTCCGGTTTCACTTCATAATTGAAATGAAGAATATATTTTACCTTTTTTGTTTTCAAATTAAATTAATCTTTCAAAGCTCCACTCAACACTCACAATACCTTTCCAGATATAAAAAATACTCACATTTTTTTTCTATATAAAAAATAAATAACGATGAAAATGGAAAATGTTAAAATGCTTATTTTTTTAGTATAAATTTAAAAAAAAAACTTGAAAAAAGAATACCCATTGCTGAATACTAAGGGAAAATACAAGGGTTTAATCCAATGAAAAGACATTTATGTATATCAATGTTATTAGACATTTATTGAACCCAGAGTATCATGAATGAGTGGAGTAATTCATTATGTACCTAAACCTAATACCTATAAAGTTGGCATTGTTGAAAATGTTCAGAGGATTTGCTACTCCTGTAGGCTCATACGTTACATTCGATTGTCTCTGCGATACACAGTTATCTTAACTCCTGTCTCCTGGTGACGCAACAATACCCTCAGCAGACGCATCCCCAGCCGATCTAAGACGTGTAACAATAATGAAATGTAATCTAAACGGGAAACACCCCCCACCCTCCCACCTGTTCGGGGCCCAGTACAAAGGGGGAGGAATTACCACAGGTTGCGTGCTCTGTGCTCGGCTTGCTTTAAATGTGAATTTAAATTAATAATAATGAATGGCAGCTTTCATGGATCAATGTTTATTTGAAGATGTGAATCAAGGTAATATATGAAATTGAAATCCTTATAAGATTAATTAATGCAGATTGAATTGATTTGCAATTAAATATTGGCAAAATATTCATTTAAAAGTATGGATAAGTGCGTATCAGCGATAAACGGAGCACATTTAATGTTGTAACTTACATAGCGTAGTGTTTTAGGAGGGTATGAAGTAATGAGCCTGAAAATAATATTATTCTCATAGAGTTCCCACAAATAGCTTAAACGAATATTACACTAGTCTGACATCTAGTGCTGACTCAAATTACAAATTAACATAGTTTTAAATTTTACGATCTATAAAATAATTTGGTAGTTAATTCGTAATGTAATAAATTATAACTGTTATGTAATAACTTATAACTAGAACAAAAAGATAAAGCGCGGTATATAATAATTATTGTGTATTTTTAATTTCCGTTCCACGATCAATTAGAATATGTACAAATTTTTGATAATTTATCCGCATCTGGTAATACCTGAAAATATTAATTTTCATCTAAGAAAACCCATGATAGACATTCTGTATAAATCCACCAAACATAAAAAAAACAACCGAGTAAAGCGGTCAATGCAAATGTTTGAATCCCATAGTAAAAAATAATTAAAAAATAAAAACGTTCATGCAATTCTCGTACTTCTTGATGTTTTATTTCAAAGTATAATCTCAACAATGCATTAGTTCGTTGCGCAAACAGTGTACGTTTCACCTGAGCTCGCGGTATTACGGCCAGACGTAGCATGGGCTTGCCAAGACATGATGGGATCAGACTATCAGACGTTTGTTCCTCTCTCCGCGAGCACAGAGCAAACGCAGATCTTCAGCGTTGCATTGTGTGGAGATGCTGCGAGCACTGTGGGTATTGAACAAGGAACGGAGCCTGCCATCCACCCCGCAACCCCCATCTCCCACAATGTACTTTATAATATTTAACCCTTATTAGCGGGTTGCTCATTGTTTTCTCTGCTTAAGCATACGTTTATTCCTCGCAGAAATTGCGCACCGTTTTCACTAGTATTTGTTGAATTACAGTAATAGCTTACACAAGTACAGTGGAAACCAAAGGGTATTGAGTTGTTATGTTCAACCACAACGTTAGTAAAACTTTTATTAGAGTATTCTTAGAACCGTCTATGGTAGTACAAAGCAGTTTTTGGCTTCTCAACATAATTATGATGTTTTTAAATATTCAAAAAGTAGTTGTTAAGAGATAATTGCAATCAATGGTTTATTTTTATTATTGTATACAAAACCTATTCTAAAAAGTTTTAAGAACAATGGAAGCAAGGAGTTCCAAATAATTTATTATTTTATTTATCAACCCCACTCCGAAATCAATTGATGGATAAAAACTTCCTTTATTAAGTGCCATTTATTATAATTATTAATAGCAAAGCAAATAAATCAGCCTTTAAAGTGCGACTCACCCCAGTTTAGGATTTACCATCCCCTTTAAAAGTGTGTTCGGGAAGTTTTACCAAGGGGTTATACTTAAGGGTCTTATCAAAAATATCTCGATAGAATAGGATTGAAGATTATGGCGTCAATTTAAACAATAAGAAAACTCGTAAACTTTTGGCAATACCAATAAATTATTGAAAATAATAATGTACGAAATATTCTTAAACACGGTTATTCCGTTCTATAAGAAAAATTATCTTTTCACCTTTAAGGTATTATAAATAATATAAAATGATTTTACTTTCAGACGTGGACATTGTAAAAAAGGCGAAAATAAAATTGTCTTCCAAAATTTGAGCGGTGAGCTATGGCGTCTTAAAATTTGCAAGTAATTTTCAGTTTTCTTGAAATCTTGGTCTTGACTGAGAATATTGTGAACTCGCCATGCCATTTTAAGCGTTGGAGCGTTAAAAAATAAATACTTTTTTTATATTGTACTGCCCTGAAGAGGCTACGCTTGTAGCAAAACCCGGTCAGCGTTAGATATAAAAAAATAAAAGTGGCGCTTACTACACGGAGAAAACTTTTTGATATTAAAAATTGTTAATTTATTAAAAATCTAGTTAAATTATTTGTTTCCCTATTAAAAACGGGACTCGAGGCCTTTAACGAAAGAATTGACAAAATTCATAACAAACTATCAGTAAAGCAAGAATATGTTATATCGGAACAAGTGTTCTTTGAAATAAAAATACTTCGGAATTCGTCCTTTATATCTATTCGCACACCTGCGTGATCACGTGTTCAGATATATTCTGAATGGCTAATATTTTATTGGGAAATGATCATGCAGTCACATTTTTAACAGCATCTGGATAAAAAAAACATACTTATTTTTCTCCGTGTAAATTATTTAAAAAAATAAATACTGATGGTTTTATTCTTTTATACATAATAAATTGTTTCGGAAAAAGAGTTTTACTCTGTAAAAGTTAGTTAGTTGTATCACAAACGAACATACTTAATCTACGGAAATTAAAAATGTGGTAACAAATGGTTTTTGAATAAAGAAAAAAATTAATATTCCGTTCCCCAACCGAATGTTGAGCGCTTCTTCCCTCGAGTAAAAACGGTAGAAAGCTTTAAGAACCGGCAGCGGGGTTAAAGGGAACTCCCGCCGTAAGAGCGCTTTTGATCTTATCAGTACTATGAAATAATGCTTTATAATCTTATTAGGAGCGAGGTTAGCACCGAGATGTACCCCTCCCCTGCCACCCTGCCACCTACCAGAGCTTCTCCCCTCCCTTAGTCGTATCGACAGTCCTGTTATTTCCTTAAATATTATTACAATATTTTGGCTTCCCAGCAAGGTTGGTGGTCCTAAAACTTTGAATCAGATTTTTTTTAACTATTGCAATATATATCACACACACACACACACACACACAAAAAATTTCATTGGATCGGCTTAAAATAACTCAAGAAAATAGAGATGGATAAAGCCTTACCTTTTGATTGCTGTTAGTTATTTTCAAGAAACTAACAGCAATCAAAAGGATAAAGCCTTACCTTTTGATTGCTGTTAGTTTCTTGAAAATTTCCATGACGTAGATTACTTAGATTATTTAGAATTTGAAAATTACTCCTCATATAATCCCAATTATTTGTATAATGGATTGCACTTAACCACGAAACAACATTTATTATAAATGGTGCACGATTCGAGAGATTGATTTTAGTTCATATGTGAATGAATATGCGAGAGATGCGATAATAATGTTAGTTTTGCAACGAAAATATTTCGAAAAATATTAACGACTTGTGTGTTACAATAACATGTGTGTACAATAACTTTCCATATCAGTGGCGTAGGTAGGTAGTTTAAAGTCTTCTTTTTTCTTTTCATTTTTCGTCTCTGGTAAGACTTTAAAGAAAGAGAGATAATATTTTGAACAGGACTTTGGGATATGGAATAGTCCCAAAACACATGGTATTCGACGCGGTGTTTTTACTTGCCTGACGTGTTATTCAAAACGTTGATAAAGTAAAATTACAAAATACAGAATATACTAATGGAAAACAATTTTTCTTCACATTTATAGATATTATGGGATGTAAAAGAGTAATAAACTTAATAAAATAATGATTTTCAACTTAGAATTTGGTTGAGATAATTTTTATTCGTCTTGGATGTGCCTGGTTACCTGAGAAATCTGAGTTAGCACGGAACTTTTCTTGTCAAGTTACATTATTTTTTAAACTTCCTTCACAAAATAATGTCGCTATTATTGAAGAATTGATTTGGTTTTATAAAAAATCTGTTTTCTTAAATGACGTAAGGTAATTTCTTAGAATTAGCTAAGTCCACATAAAGCAGCACTGTGCCCGTGTTGTGTACCTACTGAGGAGTGTGAGTGTTTGGGGTGCAGCCAGGGTAGCAGTTGGGGAAGGGTTACATTAGCGGGTACAATATTTTGACGTTCTTTGGGCTTTGTGTCTGGAGGAGGGCGGATTATTCCCAGAGTTTGGAGATTATTTAAAACGGAACAAAGGCTTCCGACTAAACACTGATTCGCCTTTAAAATTGTGTACTCAACTTTCAACGCGAAGTATACATATATTATAGTGGTGCCTCTTTACAAGACAACCGAAAAATAATATTACTCTCGTAGCAAGATTTTTTTTTTATAATTGGATATATGACGCATTTTTTAGCAGACCACAAATACGCGAAGTATGTTCCCTACGAAAACAATTCCTTTGTGATTTGACATTATATGTATGCATGTGAAATAAAACTTTGAACAAAAAATACAGCGCATTAAAAAACATACTTTTATTAAACCATTGCTTTATTAAATTATTTTTTTTATACATAAGCATCACAAAATGGTGGTTGCTGATCAGCCAACTAACTAATTGCTTAGTAATGTATTTGATCCTTGATGAATCTTAGGTAAAAGTGAAACAATAGATTATAAAATTCAAATAGATTTAATGAATTTATACCCAAAATTAATAACTATTTTTTTGTTATTTTTAACATATAAATCAATCAATCATAAAGTGATTAGTTTCTAAAATTTGTATAACGTGTTGTCGAAATCTTGTTGTTTTAATTAATGTCATAAATTTAATAATATCTACAATAAAAGTGGTAGGCACAATCCTCTCCTAGTTGTTAGCTGAGTTTTTATCTTTCAACGCAAGAAAAATTTGACTTGTGAATACGGCGTAGTAGCATCACAGCGAGATACATAAATTGATTCGCAATAGGATGCCAAGATCGTGTATAAATAGGTACAGGCCTCATACTGCCATTGCTACATCCCCTCATCTTCAATAGTGTACTCCAATAAGCTGAATTATTTCCATCCTTTCTGTTCCCGAATAGGAATTTGGAATATCTTGCAATCGCCTTTGTGAGTTATGCCTTTGGCGATATAAATACCAAGTTACCGCCTCAATTTCTATCTACTTAACATTCGGTTAAGATAACTCCATCTGAATATTATTATCATTTTACCGAATGCCCTGGAATTTTCTAATCCAGGGGTCGAGTCCAATGCCTTCCCTCCAATATTTTTTTAACAAATTCCCGAAATAATTTAAAACTACAACCACTCTTAACTAAAATTATCTCCTTATTAAAAAAAATATCAAAGTTATTTCATTCTAGCGCAGACCTATGACAAATCAAGGGATGATATAATAATTGTAGGATTCAAAATTATATGTTAGATATAAAGCGCAGACCTTTAAAAATTGCGAAATCTGACTTAAGCTGTCACGCTTAACCCTAAGAAATTTAAACAAAAGAAATTCACTTTTCGAATGTGGAATTAAAATAATTTCCTTTAAAAATATTATTTCTATTCTTGGTAGGTAGGTATTTTAAGACTTGTCCGAATTCTTGTAATAAGCGCCAATTTTGAAAATATAACACTTAAATTCAAAGCAAATCCAAGTTCATTGAACCAGAGCTACATTTTTGAAGATGATTATTCTAGTTTCTGATTTCAAAATTGTACCTACCTTCTCTCTAAATCTTAAATTATAATAATCATTAGTAGGGACATATTAAGAGTCAACATAACAGAATTATACGGGTATAATATTATATGAGACAATTTATGAATATGAATAAATCAAGAAATATCCAACAATACCGAGATGAGTGACATTATATTCCTGGAGATAAATAGATAAGAAAATTTCAAAAAAAAATTGGTTCACTTAAAAATATTAATGATGACAAGAATTATTGAGTACAAAATCTCAGAAATCTCACTTAAAAATAGTATCCGAGCTTAGATTCGTGGAGGCTGGAAACCGCAGCTTTGGCACACCTGTCTGAACGCTTCTTACTACGAACTTATCGAGATCTCCTGGTTAATTTACCCACTTCCGCTACCAATACAAAAGTTCCATCCGAACTTCGGCTTAGTCTGTGCCTTAAAGTCTTGTACAAGTATTCATAGATCAATACTTTGAAGTCATTTATCATCTCAAAGGCATCCCCTCTAATGGTGCGAATGATAGAATCTTCATTAATTTGTATAAATCATTGGATAAATTCTAAAGGGAGATTTAGTTCACTGTTTTAAGATTAAAATGAACACGGAGATAGTTTTAGTTCTGCTTTCAAAGCGGGTAGCAAGAATATTAGAAGCTTATTAAACAGATATTTTCCCTTTATTGGTGGATTTGAATATTGTTTATCGTTTTGTATGTGTCTATGTAGTAGATGAGTAATAATATAAAATATCTGTTGTTGAATTTATAATATTCTTAAGTTGGTAACATTATCCATAGTAAGTGGGTGAGCCTTCTCTCATCTATTAATTTAACTCAAAAAAGCACATGAAACCAGCACATTCAAAAACAGTAGCCATACGTCGTAAAAAGTTTTCTTATTTTTCTCCGTTGGGTAAAATTCTAGTAAAATATCATTTATACCAACCAAATGCCCCTGTTTATTTAACGAATCTATTTTTTAACTACTTAATTTGGTTACGTGAAGCCAGACTAAAGTCCGGCGGTATTACCTAATTAGTAAGACAAACGACAAACGGTGTGAATTCATCATGTTTTTTAATAAGAAGAGTCTAATCTCCACGATGGAACAGTGTGTGCGGAGCTCAGGGAAAATGCGCAATATAATGTGTATTATGTATGTAAGGAGAGGCAGTTGCTAATCTAGAGTAATTTATTGGGGAGATAATGAAATGCGGTAAACGCTAGGCAGATTTATTAACTTAAATAAGGCGTCGCGTCAGCCAACTCGGATGACAAAACGCTGAACAAAGCAAACTGACGAAATCGCTCACCGTGCGGCTTGCAGACATTGCTAAGGCCGTCTTATACAAGGGGCCCGGAATGTTAAATAATTTGAAGATAGCTTATATAACGCTGTCCAAAACTTTGGCTAAGAAGAAGGAAACGCAGCATGGAACCCAAAAATTTATCATGATAATACTTTTGGCTGGAAAAATCTCAAATCATATATTTCTTTTCAGGAGTTTAAATATTCAATAAAATGTATGTTTTCATCGTCTTCTGGTGCCTTCACTATCAGTTAGTTATTGGCTATCATAATCTGTATGTAAGATGTAAAAAACGTATTATTGATTTTTAGATGCAGTTATTGTAAAATTGAACCGTTAAACTTTCAATGCTAGTACTACACTTAGTTACGAAGCCCTGATTTTCTTGACTCTCGCATTTTTATCTAAAGTCAGTCAACAAGCTTATTCTGCTAGGATTTTGGTTTATGGCAGAAAGATATGGAATCACGTTGGGAACTATAATATATTATCTCATTTCTGCCTTGAGGCTATTTCTGATTGCGACGAAGTGAAATCTTGATTAAAAGATTTCTACAATAATTTATGGATATCGTAATTCATTCACAAATATTTGCTCGCGATGATACAAGGTCTGATCATCAAATAGAACCTTCATTTGTCCGGAGACCTGTGATAGTATACAACAGTGTAAAGTAGAGCTGATAAAATAATAATATACCTAAGTAAAGCATTTGGTGATTGTAAAGCCTACAGATTTTAAGAACGTTGCTACTCAAATTAAATTAAAATTTTTTTAAAAGTCTTGCCAATCAATAATCCTGTTTCCTTTTTAAAATAATTTTCAACAGTCCAAATCCTCTACGTTATCCTAAAAATACCAAGAGTTTTGTGTTGTTAGTGGGTAACTATTGTAGTGGAAGACGTTTACCACTAAAACAGAGTTCAAAAAAATAACAAAAAAAAATATTTAAAATTAACCATTCCTCCATTGGGCACCATGAAACAGGCAGCTGCCTAGTATGGTGCTTTGGTGTATCTTCTCTAAATAATTGTATGAATCATGTAACATGTACTATTTGAAATATTTATAACAACTATTATTTGGAAAAGCACCTTTGGTGAAAATATGGTCGATTTGATGCAAATACTTCAAAGCAGATTCCTTGGCTGTACGTTTATTCATAGAACCACGAAAACTATTATCTATATCTTCACAATAATTGATTTCGTTTTACGACGAGTTGATGAAAGGGCTGAAGGGTTTATTTGAACAAACGAAGACGTAATTCTTGACGAAAAACGACATAAATCGAAAAAATAAAAGAATATTTTCACTATCTTCAATATTTAAAGCAGTTCCTCGACCTTACAAATATTTGCAGAACTTAGCTGACGTGCAATACGCCACTCATCACTCTCATCTGGATGAACAAATTATCTCTTGAAAATAATCAGATGACATCTGCACAGCCTCCCAACACTCAGCCTCCAGCCTTCAACTTGTTGCCTCTCGGCTACTTACACGTACAACTACTTGTGACTGTGCCGTAATTCTATTGGGATAAACACTGACTCGATTTACTTACCCGCTTAACAAGGAGATAAGCAGCAACAGTTGTTTCTGAATCTGTTGTCTTGAATTCCACACAGATCACAGGTTTATTACTGTAGAATAACAAGTTGTGCTACACGACTAAAATACTGAAACGCTTTTAATGTTTTGCCATTAGCGTTATCAAAAGAAAAAAATGTTAAAAAGAAACGAATGAAAGAAGTCACAGTAAAACATTAAACGTGTGTTCTCTTTTAAAAATGTACGTATTAGAAAACGCACTGTAAATATGCTATGGCTAAGGACTCTAAATACATCGCTGAAATGGGATTCTGTGCCCCGGATAATATCACGGGTATGCGCCACATGTTTTTTGATTCTTCCCAGGTGGAGAACTAACATACCAATGCTGACGCCCCAGGGAAGACTTACTAAGTTAATCAACTGGGTGGTAGAACAGGTGGATAATTTCCACATATTATAACTATTAACTATGTGTACCGACATGTAATCTTCTAATTGCTAACTATTTTTTTGTAAAAAAATTATCGCTTTTGCAATGTATCGGTTTTTGTACTATTTTTGCAAAATAAATCACTCAATAAAACAATCCAGAATATTTAAGTGTTATTAATATTCTTATCACTGTTAAATTAACTTGACTTCACCATCTTTTCCACTGTGACAACCATAGCACTTCATATCACTCCCCACTAGCGCGATTTCAACGAACTGCCAATACATATATATCCTACATCAAAGAAAAAATAATTAGTGTGTTATGTAACTGATGTTTCTGTTTTATATTTGCAAAATATAGCTGACGTGTGTCTGTGTTATGTTTGTAAAATGACAAGTTTTTATTGTACTGATATGTATTATATGTGTACTGATATGTATTTCTGTACGATGTTTGTAAATTTTTGACGTGTATTATGTTTGTAAAATGGCAAGTATTTATTGTACTGATGTGATACTTCTGTATGATGTTTTGTAAATTTTCCACTTCCATTAACAGCCTTATGGGCGTAAAATAATTAAAAACATAAAAAGAAGCATACCGCGGTTAATGGAAACACATTTTGAGTGTCATTTGATATTCCCACGATAAAGTATTATACATCTCTTTTGGAACAAATACAAATAGTATAATATTATAATGTCTGTAGAAGAACTTTAAAGTTTTTTCAAGTCATTTTAGCACTGTTTAGTAAGTTTTGTTGTTGTTATTCTATTACCATTAAGAAAAAGTGCCTTTAAGGTAATATTTCACAAAATTGGCGCTATATAAATAAACCAAGTATTATTATTTTTTTAAATCTGTGGTGATACGTGCTGAAAAATACATAACATATTTTAATATTATAAAATCACGTTAAGAGGTTCTGCAGATATTTTCAGCCGTCTGAAAAATCGTTAAAAATTGCGGTTCAAACTTTCAGCATGATCCAAATCTCTTCCTATAATAAAATCCCCATTATAATACTTCATAATACAGAAAACAGGTATCATAACCGTTCATTTTCATTATGGACGTTCCCCGCACGGCTACTGAAAATATTTTGGGAGCTGAAACTTCAAACTCGACATTAAGATTTAGTATCTCGCTGCGAATTTAAGAAATCATCTAACACGAGTATATTATTAAACTTATTTACCATAAGCTTTACTAGACTTTCCACGATAGTATATATACTTACGTAAAAAAAACCTAAAGGCAGGGGTGGTCAACCATACTTTAAGTTTTAAAATGCTTTTTATGAGTTACTGAATTTAAAAGGTTCGACGCCGTCCGTGGTCGAGGGGTAAGGCTCTTGACTAGCAGTATTAAATAGATTCCTTTGTATCATTTCACACTTCATTAATTTTAGATAATATACATTATATTTGAGGCACGTTCCGGAGTGAAAGATACGCAGAAACGGCCTTGTGTAAGACTGCCATTCAGAATTGAAATGTTGCTTGAAATGTGTTTAGCCGTGTTTGGTGACCATATTTGAATAGCCAGGTACTTTCTCACCTGTCTCTTCGTATCTCTTTATCCTCCCCACTACCTTCAGTCTCAAACATCCATAGTCTCACTGGCTCCAGACGGCTGGGAAAAGCTGTGCGGTATTCACAAAAAAGTAATCACATTAAACCACGTGACAAAATATATCAAAAGCCTGCTTGTAATATACAAAGAAATTGATTAATAGTGAATTTAAACAGGTTTGTGTATCTGATGACAAAAACTTTCATTTTTTTCAGATTTTGTATCCCCCACCTTCCTCGTCTCCATCTCCTTCCCCTCTTCATTACCTTAAGCCTCACAACTCACAAGATAACCCCGATTGGGGATGCCATAGTCTCGCTGGCTCCGTAGGTTGGGAACTATTGTACAGTATTCACGTAAAAAATGTGTGGTTGTATTTGCTATTGTGTTGTTGTTTATTTAATGTTCGTTCCGATTTAATTAAACTTCAGAATCCAAACAGAAATGAAACCTGTTTGAAAATAATTAAATTAAAATATTTGTTCAAAATATAAGGCTCATTGGCGGTGAATGAAACATGTAGAGCAACGTTGGAGTTCCCGTCTTATAAGTTGCGCCTATCTTAAAGTTAATATTTTCACGTGCTCAATGTTGCTAATCTCTGTCCTGACACAAGCATAATATACAGCTAAGAATTAGAAGAGTAATATATAATGATTATGGAAGATGTGTTGCAAACATTGAGATTATAATGTGATAAATATTTACTCGCTCGGAGGCTGACGAAGGCTTTACTTTTCCAGCCAATGCTACTTAGATGTTTTCCATAAAATTTAAAGCGATTTTTTGTAAGATAATCGTAGAGATATTAGAACGTTTTATAAAATATCAATTAGAATCGTAACAGTTTAAACAATCAATGTAAATACGATCTGATTTTAATTATACTTTCTATGGAATTGCATCATCATGCAAAGGAATTACGATAATTTTAGGGCGGGTTGTTTCGGAGAATCTGAACAATTCATCAAATTTCAACGTTCATTTTCAAGTTCTGTGAAAGACTTTTTCAAGTTCTGTTTTCATTTCAGTTTTGTCAAGCAACTAGCCAAAAATGATATAAAAACAGAACTTGAATAAGTCTTTCACAGAACTTGAAAATGAACGTTGAAATTTGATGAATTGTTCAGATTCTCCGAAACAACCCGTCCTTAGAGTTTTTATCATTATTATCTTTTGTTGTTTTCTCATAATGACGTTAATAGAGTATAATTAATCAGTTGTTATTAATTATCGGTCAATCCAAATAAAATTCAGCATTTAGTAGGAACCTTTGTAAAAGGTTAATGCATTTTTTATACTTCCAAATCTTAATCTGCTCATTTTGTTTTGAATACTTTTATTTCAACGAATTACACAGATGTGTTGAAACCGGTGGCAAACAAATACAAATCAGGTAACAAATGTACATCATCTGTTATTTGTTTTTTTTACCGGTTTCAACACATCCGCATCATTCACTAGCAAACTTAAAATTCGAAACCGGTAGCAAATAAATAAAAAATCAGATACTTGATTTTTTATTTATTTGCTACCGGTTTCAACACATCCGTGTCGTTCACTAAAAATTTCGAAACCGATAGCCAATAAATAAAAATCAGGTAAAAAATATCGATAATTTGTTATTGTTTTTTTCATTTATTTGGTACCGGTTTCAATACATCCGCGTCATAGTAGCTTCTGCTTCACAATTTTTATGAAAATAATTTAGTTCTATTAGCTGTGGTAATTTTTTTTTATCGATTATCGCACAATAGTCCCAATCGTCTGGAGCCAGTGAGACTATGGTATCCCCAATTGGGGAATATTGTGAGGCTATGGTAACCCCAATTAGGGTATGTTGTAAAGCTGAAGGGTATTAGGAGGCGAAGGAGATGGGAAAGAGCAAGGTGAGGAAGTTCCTGGCTTTTCAGATACTGTCACAAGAGACGGCCAAAACCATTTCAAGCAATGTTTCGAAAGTATCTAACGATCTTTAACGAGCCTGAACATATTTCAACAGTATAGGTAGATTATTTTTAAATTGATAAATTTTTGAATACCACAAATCAAATAAAATTTACTTGCGCTTGCCGGGATTTGAACCCGCTACTTCCGAAGGTAATCCGCATCCGGATGCATAGTCAAGGATCGTAACCTCCTAACCACGGAGGCTCTCAAAATTTAGGCGATCGGATAACTCATCAAAATAACAATTCAATTCAAAATACAAAAGTGATCAATTTTAATGACTTTATTTCACTTTAAAAAGGTGTGTGAAATTTTCACTGTGCAGTTATTGATCACAAAATTTTAACTCTTGTTTGTTTCATATGAAAAAAATCAACATTCACAATTTATTAATCCTAGAAAAAGTTTCAGCTAAATTTCACATTGGACATGAAATCTATTGAAATGAATAATATTTTATATTACAAGTGACATGTTTACAATGTTTGTCTTCAATGGCAAAAAAAAATTGGGTGGATGTGTTACTACTCGTATATCTGAGGACCTACATCAATTAGACTCTTAATATCGTATTTACATTTCGAAAGACGGATAACCTAGTATTACATTTTATAAATACCTTACATAATTCGCTCAATTATCCACAACCGTTGTGTTAACGAGCTTAAACCTAATTTAAATTAACAAAACATCAAAACACTCAATACGATGTACTCACAAAAAACTCTTGGCCAACAAATTAAATCACATTGTTACTTAGTGTCATCTTTCAAAAGACCAGCTGAACTCGGCTGCAACATGCAAACGATTATTTTTAACAAATTAATCCTCGCTCTGGCGGGGAACTTTTCAGCTTAGAGTGAGGATTAAGTTGTCCCGGAGTTACCTGGGCGAGATCAGTACCGCAAGGCAAGCCACTCCTTACACTTGCTTAAATTCTACTTCAGAGACACTATGGCACTAATCCTCTTAGGACATTTGTCCCGACCGGCAGTTTGTTCCGGGATGACCACGCTTTCAGTATGCTACTAGTAAATAGTTGCGATAAATATGTACATTGATTATGTTATCTAAATAAAACTATACTTACTGAATAAAGTTCAAATATATTTTGAGGTACTATGCCGTGTTGCGCTACCTTCTTCTTAATTAGTTGTAGTAGTATTATTATTATTATTCACTGAGCAGCCAGCATTCTGCTGATGCTCTAATATCTGATTTCAGAATAGTTTTTGTAATTGTGTTTTTATCATCACACATCTGCCCTGATGATGGATACTGTAATGCTGTACGAAACGTTGGCTAAAGAGGGAGGTAGCGCCACACGACATAATACCCAAAAAATGTAATACTTTTTGGCAGTGAAAATTACAAATAATATCTCCTACTGCCACCATTAAAAGCCAAAGATGTGGCTTGTGCAATGATCAACGACTTGGCTAGATAAAAATTTAATTGGTGGGAACCAGACGCATTTGTAATTGGTACCTACATGATTACACGTAAATATTTTCACCGGTACCTATATCATCAAATTATTTATTTTGTCAAAGAATCAGATTAAAATAATAATTTGGAAGTACAGTTCCCAATTTAATCAGTGCCTGGTTTTCCTACTCTAAAGTATCACGTCATTTGCTATTTAGCTTATTCATTATCCTGGCATTCAAAGAAATTGCATCGCCACGAGATGAAATGATATAATTGAATTAATACAGGAAATTCATTCGAGAAATACTCGGAATTATAATTCGGTCAGTCATACCTAGTAGATACCAGCTGGAGGGAAATTGCTTTGGGATTCGTAAAAGCATTTTCAATGAGATTCCGTTTCTTTTAATTCATTAAAATGTAATACCCTTAAATTCATCCCATGAATACGGGTACATTAATTGATGAAAATTTTGAGACCTTATCGTCAAATGATTAAAGAAGGGTATTTAAGGAAATCAAATAAAAAGTAGGAAATGTTTAACAATTGTTTTTTTTGTTCCAGATGACTTTGGCTCAACTCTGCCGCAGCTCGGCTCTTCCCCCGGGACCACACAGCTACCACGAGCCGTCAGAGGACACACGAAGGAAGTTTGAGCAGTGGTGGGCAGCGCAGGTGCAGCCCCGCCCTCCCCCGTTCAGCCCTCGCGCACCTCCTTCACCACTCACCAAGCTGGAGCGCCCACCTTCCCTGGGAACTATGCCAGAACACGTCCATCCAGCTCTCCAAACAGTACAGAGCCAATACCCAACTCAGAAGACGAGGATGAGGACAAGTTTCGATCCAGAACTGGAGCTTCCCAAACTGCAGAGATGGTTCTCAGATAACCAGCATCCCAGCAGGCAGCAAATCCAACAGTACGTCAGGGAACTGAACAACCTTGAATCCAGGAGGGGTAGAAAGCCACTCGACGTCAACAACGTGGTTTATTGGTTCAAGAACGCGAGAGCTGCCCAGAAAAGGGCTGAACTAAGAGGCATTGGACCAGGAGGATTATCTTGCCATTTATCTTTGAATGGATACAACAGCAGCAGCCACAGCCCCCCAAACGGCAGCATGCTTCTCCCTCACGATGCTTATCTGACTTCCGATAGACTCGCAGAGCATCATTCTATGAAGAGTCCTTTATCCATCAGCCCAGATAGACGGCTCCACATGTCTATGATTTCGGAAGACAATATGTCTAACGGAGGATCTGAGGTAGATGACGATGACGACATGATGGACGAAACGAGGGATGAAGAGCGACCAGAAAGTCCAGAAGCACCGCTTTCATTGATCACTACAAAGAAAGAAGTTGAACCGGAGACGGGTAGAAGGAATTCTCCAAAACCACCGGATATACCGAAGGTGATAACTATATATAGATTTCTAAAAATATAATTAGCCTTGCATTCTTACCATTAATGAAAATGAATTAATCTGGCAATATTGGTACCATTATAAGATGTTATTTTTTGTTGACACCCCAAGGTTAAGATGTAACTAATAGAATTTATTTTTTGCAGATAGACGAGATAAAACAAGAACCTTTAAGTGACGATCCATCGAAACCGCAAGACCTTTCCCCAGATCACTGCTTAGTCAATAATAATAATAATCATGTTAGCAACAATAACAGTAAAGATAAACAGGAGAACAACATATCAGAGGAAGAGGACGATGAAGATATAGACCATGAGATAACTGATGATGATGTTAAGGTTAATAGGAGAATGAGCGAAGAGTCTCTTCAAACCATGAACCCAAGCAGGGTAGCAGATATGAATAGACAGCGTATGCATTCCTTTAGAACTCCAAGTCCGTCTGATCTGATGAGTGGAGGGCAGTTGGTACCAAGGTGTCCTCCGGGAAACTTGGAACGATTGACAGCGGCGGGGTTTCCCCTAGTTCCCAACTCCATGTTTAGCCACAGCATCATGTACATGAGTCACTACATTCCTGGCCTCTCTCACGGGGGGCACAGTCTGCCCAGCTCCCCCCCTGGGTCCAGTGGACTCAACCTCTCAGCTCTGGCGGCGAGCGCAGCTGACGAGCGTCGCAAAAGAAACCGAACCTTCATCGACCCCGTCACAGAAGTACCTCGGCTGGAACAATGGTTCTCCCTCAACACTCATCCATCGCACAACTTGATCCTTAAGTACACAGAAGAGTTGAACCGAATGCCTTACAGACAGAAATTTCCCAGACTAGAATCGAAGAACGTGCAGTTTTGGTTTAAGAATAGGAGGGCTAAATGCAAAAGGTTAAAGATGTCCTTGTATGAAGCTGGTCCACCAGGTTCAATGTCTCAGTACCACGTCAATGACAGAGATTAAACGCTTTTCATTTTAATATCCTTTGCTCATAAATTTAGACGATTCCAAAGTTTTCCACATTAGGTATTTGCTATGATCGAAAAAACCAAATTTAATATAAAATACTTCGCTGATTATTTTTTGAAATATGAGTTGATTATTTCTAAGATTTCAATGTTGAATAATAATATCTTTTAGAATATAAGGTATTTAACCCATTTAATGGACACTTGTATAAAAATTATCATTTGTGTAAATGAAAATAGAGTATAGGTATGCAAAACGCTGTTAGATTGAAAATCGTTCACCAAGATTGTAAAAAAATGGTAGTTGGTAGATTAAAGAATCTATAAATTCTTTTATAGATAATATGAATGGGAAGCTTTTATACAAACTCATAATATTCAGGACGGTGTGGTCGCTATACTAGTTTGGAAATAATTTATTTATCTGTGATGTGCGCATTGACTTCTTGCATACAAAGTGTTACAAAATTTATCTTTTCAATATTTAATGTTTGGGCATTTAACACTTTTAGAGTTTATTGTTATGATTACTGGAGTACTTAACATTTAGGTACCTAACACTGTGCAAAATGTTTAAACCAAAGATCTTAAGGCTTCTTCAATGTAAAATAAAACTCGTTGTAAAGTAGAATGTGGATTTAGATGTAAAAAGTAACAACTGATTTATTAATATAAAAATATCTAAATTTACTGTAAAAAAATTTTATTGTTTTTTCCTGGAGTTAAAATCATAGGTTTCTTAGACATGTCAAATTTCTCCAATAATGTAGGTTTACTGTGGGAAATGCGGTTTGATTATAAAAATAAAAAAAAAACTGTTTTTTTTTTTTTAATTTATTATATTTCCTCACACTTAAACTAAGCAAATGCACAATATATTACCTCGTTTTTATTTATGGAATCGACGAGAACTTGTTACATTATATTTAAAATAGTTATCGTAATAATAAGTGTATGATATCGTATAAGCACTCAATATGTAGTTGTTCATCGTACTAATACATATTCAAACATCTGGCAATACTGTAAATACTCAGCCGTTAATATTTTCTTCTTTGTATTAGTATATCGGGTGTAATTATTTATTGCTAATAAAAAACCCAATTCCTGGAACAAAATCTTTGGCTACTTTAACTGACATATTTTTTGGTTTAGTTCTTTTTTAGCACATTTTTTAACAGTAATCATTTGTAGTGTAATCAAGCCTCATTCTAAAAAAGTTTTACATTCCTGAGAGGAACAGTTTTTTTTACAATCCACTTGTTTGATACACCACAATATGCAGTCAAGAAATATGTGAATATATATTCTATATGTGAGAAGAAATATTATTATTATTATCAATAAAGTGTATTTTTATGTACATTATAATGATAATAATAATAATTCTTCCATATGTGCGAATAATAATAATTATTATTATTATTATTATTATCATTAAAGTGTACATAAAAATACCACCATTGTTTTTTTACATTTTAATAATAAGAATAATAATTCTTCTATATGTGCGAAGAATTATTATTATTATAATTAAAGTGTACATAAAAATACCATCGTTGTCTTTTTTAATGTTAATATAATCAAAGAATTGGTGTTTTCTTCTTTAACTTGGATCCATTCGAACGTTAAACGTATTATATAGTCGCCATATTGTTTCGTTGTATAAATGTTTCTAGAAGTAAGTAAATAATATTCCGCTTTAGGAATCTACTCGCGAAAGGAGATTATTTGTAAAATAAAGATCTGAAATAGAAGAAGGTTTATTTATTTTCCCGAAAAATCCTACTCCTACTCAGCATTAAAAAAATACTTATGACATCGATAGAAAAAAAATAGAATGTTTCTTCTTGTGGGATTTTTTTTTCAATTCAAATTAAATTATAACCATCTCACTGCCTAGCATGTCCAGTCACCACCAGAACAAGCTAGAAATGGCTTTCACTTCAATTTTGTTATTATTCGAAGATAATCAGAAATCAAGAAATTATTTCTTTGCGTAAAATTTCTATATTCAAATCTAAGACCCTTCATGGTGATTCTATTTTTATTACTAAGAACTTTATTTAGAATACTTAAAATATTAGCTAGGTACCTAATTACCGTTGCTACGATGCTCACACCCGAGCAAAATTTACAAGAGTCCTTTGATGAGGATGAAAAATGTTATCATAAGTTTTATTACTATTCTATTCTTAGCCAACGATGGATTAATGAAACAAATGACAATATTACAAAATAGGGCAAAGAGAATTATACTCCAGAAAATTAGATACACGTAAATCAATGAAAAGTTGAAGGCGTTAAATTTGTTGTCATTTAAAAAAATTATTTATTTCAATACTTTATTTTTAATCTACAAAATAATTAATGGTCATACATAAATTGAATTTAAAAAAAATAAAAGCCTTCAGCACAAACACACATGAAACTAGGAACATATATGAAATAAGACTCCTTTTCAAAAAAAAACAGAAAGTCAAAAGTCGTTGATATAAGCAGTGAAGATATTTAGCAAATTACCAGAATAAAAATATAAATTACGAAAATATGTGATTGATTTGTTCTAAAAAATTTTTTTGAATAACTATTATTACAGAACAAAAAAACATGTTTTAAGTGGTTAAGCCAAATGCAACAATGTTTTATGCTTGGTTTAATTTAAAACCAATCATAGGGACATAAAAAAAATGTCCTTTCTTTTCTCAAATCAATTATATACGATTATAAACTTACTTCCTATGAACAAAGTCACGAAAACTTTTTCCACTCAAAGAATAATTGTGTCGAGGGATGATTTTAATTTCCCCCGATACGCGAGGAATTAAGTTAATAATAATAAGTAGGGGTGGTTTTAACCGAAAGCCCTCTATCCCCTCAAAATAATACCACAGTGCAGCGCATCATAAGAAAATGATACTGAACCCAAGATTTCTAAAAGGGACCATTAGTCAAAAGATTGATTTAACACAACAAGTGTTTCTTTACAATGTTCTTTGTAAAAACGCTTTTGAGTTATCACCCCAGTTCTTTCATTGTGGCTTGACAGAAGCTTTATAATATCCGTAATAAGAAATTAAATTCCTTCTCGCGGAAGGAATGGAAACTAATCCCACAAGAGCAATCTGCAGTGGATGTTTGGGGTGCAACGCGTATTCTAGTAAACGATGTATTAATTTACGGTCACGGATATAAAAGGAAAGTAATTTATTTAACGTTTTAAAAATTAATGGGTAAGAATAATGCCATCGTAATCTCTTAAAATAAAACAGTATCACTTTACTGTAATGAAATTAGGTAGGAGATTGTATAATGAACACGAAAGTATATTTCAGATTAATGTACGGGTGTGAAAGAAATTATAAAGGGCATGTACACTGTACAGTGTGTGTGTTTTTGTTTCAGAACTTTTCAAGTACCCTTTGAATAATTTTATCATTAACAAACAAAACACTAAACATTACATTTACTTACCCATATACCTCCTTGAAGATATTGGAGAGAGTTTTTGAGAAATAATTAGAATTTGTAGGTAGTACTTTGTTTTATTAGGTTAAATTTATATCGATTGAAATGATACTATAGTACAGACTTTTCGTACCTAACTTCAAGTAATCTAGGTTCATGCGAGTGTTTTAAATGCTTAGTCCTGGTATTGTTGCTTTTAAAAAGGATTTTGGAACGTGTAGCTCTCATAGGTACATGAAATTCAATGAGGATTGGGCAAATCAGGGCTGTCTGTACTGTCATTTACAGTTTTTAACTATTGCTAGTGTTAATAAATTTAATTCTTTCAAAAATAAATTAGAGTTTATACTTTCAATAAGAATACAGAGTTCAAAATGAATAGGTCTTTGGAATTAGCATTGAATTTTTTCGAGTGAATCTGAATGTATTTTGTAATGGGGAACCAGATTTAGGAGATAAAGAAGTATACAAAATTTTCAAGAATGAAATATTCCTAAAGCCTCTTTGATTTCGGAGAATTTCATTTCCTTCTTATTAATTGCTTTTTTACGGGATATAAAGTTTAATTTCGTCGAAAATTATGACCAGGTCATTAATTTCTTCGACACTTATTAGGGTTGAGTTATTACGTTCATATGAATAATTGATTGGCTTACTTATTTTATAAAATCTTATTGATTGACACTTGCGTTATTATAAAGTTTGTTAAGAGTACACCAATTAAGTAATCTGTTCAAGTAATTTTGTAGCCCGACTTAATAATTTTTTATATTGAGTATAAAGAGTTCAAGTTAAAAACAACAACTTTTCTAGAGAGCAATTCAAAATTACAAACCACGATTACTTTCATTTGGGTGATTAAGTAACAAATGCCTTTTTATAACTGAAAAATATTTTTATTTAGATACCACGTGAAGATATTGTCCCAGTGATTGAAAAAATGAAAGAATCTCAAATTTCCTGTTTTTAACTTATACTATTTATTTTTATTTTTTATTAATTGATTTATAAGTACATGTTACATGATTAATACATTTTTTTAGAGAATATACATTAGAGCACCACACTAGGCAGCTGCCTGTTTCATGGTGACCAATGGAGGAATAGTTAGTTTGAATTTAAGTCTAGTGTATATACATACATACTTGCATACATACATATATATACATGCATATACATATACATACATACACCCAGATACATATACATACATACATGTATCTTCTTCCTCACACATGTAAACAATATATACACCTCTATCTGAGTACGAGAAGAAGGTTACCGACACTATTTATACCTTGCATTATAGATATTTTACAATATCGTTTATGAACAGTTAAAATAAAATTGGGCCTAAATGAGACCCCTGTGATACACCACTGGTAACTTTAAATTGGTTGGAAAGTAACGAATTATTTTTTATAGTTTAGGAGATGTAATTTAAGTAGTGGCAATTTTCTCCAAATTAAATTGCAGTGAATGGCTTATATTTGTAATTCTGGCAAAAGAAGTTGGTATGTGAAATTTACATCTGTAAATTTATTAAATTTCGTCCTGGCATTCTTATGAGGAGAAAAACTTAACCATTCCAAAATGCAAAACTTTTCAAACTATATTTTTGCGCATCATGGCACCATCTTGCTCATCCACTCGCCAATCAGATCCGGTAAAACAATTTATTGATAGATTTGAAGCAATCGGAGGAGAAAGAATCTAAAGACAGTAAAGTGGTCACCCAACTCGAACTAATTGAAATTGAGTTTTATGGCCGAGAGGTAATTCCACAAAATTGAAACGAAAGGGTTAGGGATTTGGAAAAGTTTAATCCTTCATTGTTTTCCCCGTCTTTGAATAATTCCGCCCAAGTGCTTTCCTTAGGCTTCGGAAACATAAAAAAGAAGATTGTTTCGTAAATAATACGGAATGAATGCGAATGGTTTTGTGGACTTAATTGTTATCTGGGAACTTATTCGGTCTCTGGCTTAAAGGTCACCCCTTTTTCTATTGGGGTGAATTACGTTCTTAAAACATAATATAATGGTGTCTTAGTTCTTTCTTTTAAACTTATAATTAAATACTCAATCAAGGGAATCGAAACAGTAGCAGTTACTTTAGTCAGTTTTTGTTTTGTAATAAAGAATGCAAGATAAATACACAATTCCGATTAAGTAAGCAAGCGTTTATAGCAAGAGATAAAAAACAGCTTAAAATATTTTAGGATTTTATAATTTTTTTTATTTTAAAAATGATGAATGAGTACATTCTAACTTCACAATCATTAATATCGCATTGAGAGTTTTTGATAGTGAGTTACTTAGCTGATTAAATATACTAAATTTTAAGAAGTGTATTATGAAGTGTTAATGGTGTTAAAAGGTTAACTAGTGTAAACGGCCTAATACCAATGATGATAATTATAATTTAATAAATTATGTGAACAGTAATATTACGTAGTTTACGATAGCAATTAAATCGCTTATTTGGAAGCTTTCACATTTCTACAACTTGTGATCATGTTATCATGTACCTAGTTCAGACAAAACATCGACGACATGCAGCTTACTTACGATAGTATTACCTGTATCAGTGGGTACGTTATTCCCGTACGTAAAGCTGTCAAGGCGCATCCTATCATTTGTGAGTCCCCTCCCACTGCGCGCCGGATCTACTGCAAACTAAGGTGGATTCGTAGCAAACTATCCCTCGTAGCGGCCCCTACATGTATACTGTAGAGCATTACATTCGTAGACTTCGTAGAATTCGTAGACGGAGAGGAAGTGTCGTAGCCTTGCGGAAAGAGTATGATTTTAATAAAAAATATTCACCAAAATACAATTTCTTTACCAACCTAAGCACTGAGTGTAATAATAAGATAATTAATTTATTTCTTTTTAAAAAAAAGGTTTGTTTATTTTCGTTTTAAAATACAATTCAACACTAAAATTGATACTAGTAATACATTTTTTATCAAATCAGGTTTCTTACCTGGTTCACGTTTTACGTCAATAACTAATCACGTTTTCTTTTAATAAACAAATCAATACTCGTTGCAATAAAATTATGTAGTTAACTTAAATACCAGAATTTTTTTCAAATCACATTTCAGAATTAAAATATTTTTTTAATGAATTTGAAGGATGTACTGCCATACGATAACGAATGTGATGACGTCACAATACTCCAATAAACTCCTCAGCAAGAGTTCCGAGAACGGCGCAGAATAACACCGAGGGTGTTCGTGATTCTGTTGGTTTTTTTGTTTTGTTTTCACCGGCTTGTAACTCTTTATTTTTGGCTATTTTTTACTTTGAGATCCACTAGGCTACGCAAGTATCCGAAAGCCATGTTGTGTGCTCACGTCACAAACAACTTGTCATGAACAGTCCGACAAAATCGCTACTGTAATCACGAGACTAGCGTCGCAACCAATTATTGCAGCATTGAGCACACGCATTGTACAAAATGTCTGACACAAATGACTCCATGAATGAAAAACGACAACATTGGCTGGCTGTTCGCGGGATACTAGTGTCCCCAACGAGTTGACAAGATGTCGGCAACGCGTTCCTGCGTACGAACCTCCGTGCAGATGTATGGCGGTGGTCGTTAGGTTACTTGAATCGTCGAGATTCGGGTACTTGCATTACCTTGGACGAAAGGCCTAAGTGTTTTGTTTGCTTTCATTCACGGTGAAAATGTTTAAATAAACAATTAATTTAATGTAAGTTGGAATGGAAAATTACACTGATGAGATAAGAAAATTCCTCTTTTTGTTTTGAAAGTGGCGTTTGGCTCTCAAATGTCCCAAAAGGTAGCATATTTCAAAGGCAAGTGAACTGTGAAGAAAAAAAGTCGTAGACGTTTAGTTCGGTTTGAATTTCCTTAATATAGAAGTTTTTTAACAGGAAAATAAATTTTGTAAAAAACAATTCTAATTATTTTCATAAAATAGCTAGCACAGACAGTAGGATTTGTGAAGCTAAAAGTACTTATTTATAAAATATTTGCATCAATGAATTTTCCTATCATAAACAAATATTGACAATTTTCGCTAACATGTATTTTTTTGCTAACTCTCAAATGAACACCATTAATCATTCGAATATAATAGAATGATTGATTTTAATAAAATAATTTCGATCCCTACTTTATCGCTTGTCTGAATTGTTCCCACAAGCAGTTGCGAATTTTGAAAAGTTAAAAAGTTAATTGAAAATGAATAATTTCACGAAGGAATATTTCACATCGAAAACTACCGAAATTGTTATCTTATACATTAGTTTAAGAGGTTACCCATAGATCAATACTAAAGTTCGAGGCTCAGAATTAAACCTACCGGCTGCGCCAGTTTGTTGTAACTCCGGGTTTATCTCACAAACTCATAAAATAAAAACTTCGGGGTCAAAAAAACACTTTGGGCTTTTTGTGGTAGAAAAAAATTGACTCGGATTATTATTAGAAGACGGTAGGAATGATTTTGGGCCTTGTGGTTGCAATCGTATTTATTTACGTCACAATCCCTGCATTATCGACAGCTATGGGCCATAACTATTTTGGATTAATCTTTACTACGAATCGGTTTCCATATGAATACCAAAAAAGTTGCTTTGAGTAAATGGAAGCTTTCCATACCGTTTCCTCTTATCACTTGTGTAATGATAATAGGAAATTAATAATGATAATTTATGAACGCATACAAGAAACAAGTTTTAAAAAACACAATATTATGGTTAAGATTATTTGTGACAGTTTCTCTTGATTAACCCTTTTTCTTTCTTATGAAATTAATCACAAAATAAATTTTTTTAAAACCACTTTAGTTCTTGAAATCATTCGTTTATTGACTACTTTTGTCAAGCGATTTTTATGCCTATTACATATATTCGTGGCGATATAAGGCACCCAAAGAATTATACACAACTTTGGCTTGTGGCTTCCTGTTTAATTAATATCTAGGATATCACACTACGTATGATAATATTGTTAAAACCGACTTTAAAATTAGTTCTTTTGGGTAGAAGAAGGATCCCAATGAAGTCTAACTTTTGAAATTTTGGAGAATAACTTTGTTTATGGGTTTTTTATATTCACAGTGCTTAAACATTATTATTTTGATTATTATTTTTTTTTGGAAAACTAATGTTTAAGACAAGATTTTTTATGCATAGCACAAAGGGTAACAATTATTTTATAAGCAATAATTATCAGTAATAATTAATATTTGACAAGTTCTAGTATCAATTTGTCTCGACGCCATCTAGTGAGAGAGTTAGCACTTACAATGCCTTTCTCATATAAAATAAAGTTTGTTGTTTCAGGTGAAAAAAATGTAATAAGCAGTAATTGTTGAATGAAACACTAGTATATATTGAATTATTTTGCGGATAAGAGATAAGCCGCCATAGCTCAGTGGTCAGAGCTGTCGACCGGAAATCGAAAGGACACGGGTTCAAGTCGCGTTGGCGTCATGTATCTTTTATCAGGAGATTTTTCAATGTGGATGAGTGTTTCAGGCTAATAATTATTGCTTATAAAATAATTATTATTTTGTTTCAATACTTAGATAGTGCGAAAGTAAATAACTGTACTAATTATTAATATAAATACTACGATGTACTTATGTACATATTGTTACAACATAAAATATGTACCATAGTACTCCAGTTCACGAACCAGTACGAAGATATTTCCCGGTGATCTCCAGCAGCAGAGTACTAAGCGCTCTGCAGATAAGGACGAAACGGAAGGATGTCGTGTTTATCTTCTGCCGCTGCCAGTTAAACTGTCTGAGGACTTTACACTGGAGGCGAGATGCAGCCAGCGACTTCCGGCTTCCTCTCAGACTGGGATCATCGGACATTGTGCGCCGGGTGGGGTTGGGAACAATGAGAGATCATTTTCCAACCTATTTCAATCACTTTATAAAAATAAGATTATGTTGAATGTTACACTCTCTCCAGTGGCGGATCGTGGTTATTTTCAACTCGGATTCAATCAAAGTCTAAAAAATAGGAAAATATAATGTATTTCCATTAACATAAAAATAAATTTTATTCTTATGAAGTTTATTTTGTCGATCTTCATTTTAGTTTTAATTTTATCTTTTTTCAATAATATGATTATCACATTTGATAGTTTGATAATGCCTTCAGAAGGCAAAAAAGCTGTCACGCGTAATAATAATTATACGGCAGAAATCGTTTGCATAATTAACCGGCTTTTTGTAAAGTGAATAATAATATTGTTGAGTACACAAAGAAAAAAAAAATCTATCCAATTTTTATAATATTTGCACATACATCAAATATTTATGAAAATGCAGGAAAAGTGATAAAAACCTCCCACAATGTTGTTTAACTAAACAAAAATAATGAAAACTAAATTTTTGTGCATACAACAATAATTTCTTATTTTTTATTGGATTTCGTAATTTGGCGAATTTTATAAAAGCTTGGATGTCTCGTGCACAATGTATAGTAAATTCTAGTGGACCACAGCGCAGCGACAAAATATGAATATTATGACCCTGGAGAAGGTACGCACCTCTCACTCTTCAGACAGAATTCATAGGAAATTTTTCCTTAGGAATTAATTATCTGCCCGTAGGTGCGTTCTGGATTCCGCTCCTATGAACGTTGGGGGGATTTTTGAGTGGTGCGCTGTTCAAAATGTAGGAATATTGTAGCTCTCAGCGTAAGCGTGTGAATGATCGTACGACTCTTGTACCGGTTCGCCGCGGCCTGATTCGTGCCACAAGATAAAAAATGATATGCAGTTAGTAGTTGTAGATACATATGTCCAAGTCTGATTTTCGTTTACGCCTCTGAGTATGTATCGTAATAACAATTAATATTTGTATAATTTTAATTGGCTTTTTTTCTAAAATAGTTCTTGATAAAAAAGAGTTACCGTTCAATTGAGCCGTGCACTTCGTAAGAATACAGCTAATCAAAAAGAGCTAGCTCAATTGTTCGGCTCGTTCATGAACGACTCATCGCTACTATCACGCAATACTTCAGTGGCTTCGTTCTAATGCTGATCCAGTATTTCATTGCACATCCCATGCATTTATTTTTCAGCAGTTTTGTCTCTCTTTGTTTCTGGGTATTTTCATTTATGTTTTGTGATGTCAAAAGCTGGATAAACACTAACAAGATTGCTTACCACCGTAGCATTAGTAAAATATGAGATGAAAATAACTTAATTCTCGCAAAAGCGTAATAATCAATTTATTTTAATTTCCTGGATTATGCCTTTTTTTAATAAATTGTGCACCTTAGGAATCCTATATCAAACAATACACTGGAATATTTTTAAATGTTCACTGCTTTCAAACCTTTTAGGTATTGCTACTTATAAATTCTCAGGTGAACTTCCTTAACAGTGAGATTGTGTGGGGTGCATAATCCTGCCTTGTTCTGTAAACGTGAAACTTCCTATTGTATCATCCAATAAAGCGATTTTTTAATTGGACAAATCGGATTGACTTCATTACGTGGATTAAATCTTCCTGGCTTATTGTGTATGTTAAAAGTCGAACAATATTCGCTCAACAAAATAATGTTAAATCTTTGTTTGTGCACATCTTATCTGAAACACTGAGCTGAATACAGTCAACCGAAATGAAATAGCATTTAATGATCACTTTTAATGTTAAGTATTTAAGCGAGCTTTTTTACTTTTAAAGAATGTTTATAATATCCCATAAGGTGGAGTTTTTCTTACAGGTGTTAAAATATAATATTACCTCAGAAATTTTTAAATTTCTCAATTTTTTAGTATGTCCCGCCGCACAGTGGGCTGAAAATCGCCTTTCATAGACATAGAGATTTGAATTTTCAAGGGTATTTTTTTTGGCTAGAAATGGATTCTGCTGATCATTACTATGCTATAAAATTTCGTACGAAGCAATTGCGTGTGCAAATGAAGGAGTTATATATTTTTTAAGAAAAATTTGTATGGCATCAACATTAAAAAGGGTTTTTTTCAACTTTGAGGATTTAAAAAAAAAAAAATCGCAAGTTGCGCCACAATACGAAGGATAGAACGGCCAACCTTATGATTCCAGAGATAGCCTCATTTTTAATGTCAGTTTTATTTTATGTACAATTTACTAAGAAATATCAATTTATTAAATGTTGCAAATGCCTATATTTTACTTGTACATCTCCTCGGCGGTAGTTAAATAAACACTATTTGCTATGTGCTACCACTGAGGAGATATTTAAAATGCTGTTTTTAACATATTTGTCTATCCATTTTTGTACAATTATTTTTTACCTTTTTTGCCTATACAAAAATCCAGGAACCTCGTAGCATAGTGAATCTTTTCTCTTTCTGAGCGCTATGTTACGGGGGACCTGATAAAAATACTAACATAACCATTTTTACAAATTTGATCGCTTCAAGATCATTTTTACACTTTTTTTTACAAACTTTTTTTTATATTCTGTCGTATCTTGGCAAACTAAAAATTTTGTTGTCAAGGTACACATTCTTATAACTGCTATGTAATTAAACTATGTAATTGTTATTCAGGCGAGCTTGCAAAATCTTTGCAAACTTGCAAATTTAAGCGTCTGCCTTCGGCTATACCACCGGCAAAATGAATATGCGACATTTTGCGGGGGCATATAAACGCATTTCTCGCGCGGATAGAATCCCCACCACCTTTTGACTGACAGCCCAATGTCGGCTGCGAGTCAAGCTTATTGCATATAAGCAGCAACACAAAAAATATTAAATCAGTTCATCTTTACCACCAAAACAAGCGTTTTATTATCAAGTGACTCTTGCCCACCAACTGCCTCACCTCGACAAGTTTTCTGCTCCATAACCTTCTGGTGTTACCTCATCAAGACCAGCAGGCCCTGCTCAGGAAAACCGTCAACACCAGAAGTGAGCAGAGACAAAAGCACACTCAATGCCCAACAATCACCGAGCACCGGGTGCGGGAGGCAGATTGTTCATAAATTTGCACCACTATCATCATCATCGGCCGTAAAGGAGCATTTTCATCGGTTGAAGACACGGTTTGGAACCGGCGCCCAAATCTACAGTCTTGTGCGGACTCCCGTCCAGTACAACTTCCTTTCCTTAAAAAAGACCCTACACACCATCTGCTATATTAGTAATGTTTTCACATACACGGTCATTTATCAATTGAATAAAATTTTAGATCTATGACCGGTCAGTGGTTGAGTGGGCATAGCGCTTGGGTCTCACCCGAGCGTCGCGTGTTCGATTCCTCGGCTGGCTAAGTCCTCCATCACAACACAAGCAACATTTTCGGCTTTCTGTGGTGGTAGTAGGAGATTTTCAAACATTGTTGGGTTATTTGTAGCCTGGGAATGTTTGTCTTTCTTTTGTTAAAAAAAAAAAACAAAAAAAAATGTCAGGGCATCAACCAAGGAGATGACTCCCGAGGTAGCCGCTGCATAACCCGACCGCGCCTCCCCCGTTGCCATGGGCGGGCCTGAGGACTGACCGTGGCCCTTCCGCCTTGCCTCTGCTCACTTCATATACCTTAGGTATTTGGGTCTCTTTCCCCTTTAAACCCAACACTTTCTTCAAGGGCCTATCGCGAAGCCAGGAGAGGGACACGGACGCGGTGTCTCGCTTACGGCCGGTGAGATCGGAACCGCCGGACGACTGCAGTTCAGCTGATTTGGTCAAGTCAATTAATTTCATCGTAATATTTATTTAATGATTCTCTTAATTTTTCTTCTTTAATATCATTAAAAACTTTTATATCAGTAATATAATAATAGTGGTGCAGATGAGACGCGATACAGTGAAATAAATAACTAACATCACATATAAAGACTGTTTATAACGCAAGAAAAATGCCTTGCATACTGCCTGCTAACAATGTATGCCCGGACATTGGAGGTGTAGAATAATTTTAATAAAAAAAGGGGCTTTCCTTATAAAAAAAATTGTGATGGAGGAAACCATCTGTATCCTCAGAACGCCGTGGTAGGCACCGTCCAATCAAAAAAAAATTCCCCACGTTTTTTAGTAAGGCTGTCGGCAATGTTTATTTTATTTATTATTTTCACTACCCTTGGGCATAAGGACACAACTGAATGATGAAATTCGCCAATTGGTCATCCAATTTCCAACATTTTTTCCTATCAATATAATGTATCGATTACTTTAATTCTTTATTATTCGATCTATTTGGGTGGTGCCAAAAAGGAAGTACTCCTTCATTATTCTCAGTTTTGAATTGAATTGTAATTGAGTGAAGTTTTAAATTTAGAATCCACACAATATGGTTGATTTTTTAAGGTCGTGCAAAACATTCACAATGTTCATGACATTGTTCCAAATTTTAAACACTTTTCCAGCAAGGTGAAGGTAGGAACTGGATAAATGACATCCCGGTAGGAACTAAGCATACTCTCATTTCAAGACCAAACAATAATATAACTATAGTAATTTGAAAAAAATATTAATCCACACCTTACAAAATAAACCTAAAAGATGAAGAATCATTACGAAAAAAACTCTAAAGATTATAAAATTGTTAGTTTTTCTTGTTTGAAAAACGGATTTTAGGAAAGCAAATTTGGTTGTACATTAAAATCCGGTTTCGAGAATGATCCCCGTATTAACGAGTATAATAATACGCGGAAAAGAAAACGAAGAAAAAGCTTATTATTTCCAAAAAAAACTTCAGCTCTTATATTTAAGTAAGTAGAGGATTAAAAGCTAATGACTACGTGAAGTTCATGTATATGTACAAATTTTTAAGAAGATATTAAGTATCAAAAAGTCTTTGGTTTTCTTTTTTTTTCATATTTTATGAAGTACCCTTCATGTATATATATATTCATGTATAGTAAAATTAAAAAAAAAATTAAAGGCATGGGCAGTGGACAGGTGTGTTGAAAATATATTATAAATAAAATTGTAAACGTATCTTCGAAGTATTTCTGGACAGAAGCTTGAACTTCACGATCACCACAAGAACCTTTTCAGTTTTTTTTGTTCTTGTAATGAATTTGAGTAAAAAATATTTAGACTCTTAAAAAATATAGTTGTGGGATCTTGGTAGTGTGACGATGAAAGATAATGATGGTGTTGTGTCACAGTGTTTATTTTGAGTCAGTATAATTGCGCAGTTGGGAAATGGATCTGGACCAATGGCGATGATAACAGGTGTAGCCGGCAATGACGGCGATGGAGTGGTGGAGATCGGACTCGTGAATGTGTTCAGCACTGGTGAAGACGTGGGGTCTTCCGTGTACTTCGGTGTGAACGAGATAGGCGAAGGTGCGATAGACTGGTCGAGGCGCAGACCAGCGAAGTGGTCGCAGGGTCTAGGCGCGTGAGGTTAGCGCTGGCCAGGAATGATAGCCGGGGTCAGGGCGCTGAGGTGAATCCCAAAGAGTCCACAATTGTAGTCCGTGCAAAACTGGGTGTAGATGAGTAGGTCTTGTAGCGGTGTGGTGAAGAAAGAGCGAGGCGCAACGCGGGGGGAACCGGCCATAACAGCCGACTCCTCCGTTACGCCGAGTCGGACTTCTCAAGTGGAATGATGGTGTACTTAGGTCCTCCTTCGTTTATATAGGTGCTGATTCTTTTGTTCTCGTCTTCCACGGGTTGGAGCATCATCTGGACATCGAACCTGCAGGACCGCTGACTCGGCTCATTGTATGAACGTTTTGCATCACCCTGCATTCCTTCGCATTCGTATTATCAGCAATTTACGTATCGGAAATCGCGTATCAAAGGTCGATATTTCAATTGATGTTTCGTAAGTCTGATTGTTACGCATTACGCAAGTACTTGACCATGTCACCACTTCAATTATTACTGTTTAGTTACTAAATTAAACAGTAATTACTTTAGATGATTAGTATAATGAACAAAATAACAACACCTAACACTTAACACTTGAAATATAAAAACTCCCTGTCAACTGACGAATACCTATTTTCAGTAGGAGGGACGTTTGTTGACATTACTCCTTGGTCTAGTTCTCCGTGGGAAATGAGATCATTTGGCTCCCCCCCGCTAAGTACGTAACCACCATCCCACGGCTCACCGTCTTGCCTACTGCCTGCTGCCTGCCTCCACTATATCTTACAATAAAACTTGTAAGACTTGTGGCTTACGCGAGCCAAGATTTATTCCACTAACTTAATACGCCATAACGATCTTTTGTAGACGTAATAATTTTCCACATTCGGCCGCAAGTTATTTGGTCCTCTAAGCCAGCCGTAATGGCGCGCGCGAGGTAAGTCCTCGTCGTTAGGTTAAATTGTTTTGCGCGGATAATTTGTTAATGTTATTACGTAAAAAGTTAATTAGCTCCCCGGTTCCGAGGTTTAATTTGGTTGGCACATTTTCCAAGTGATGAAGCAAGGCCATTCGTTATCCACTAACACGCGAAGAAAACAAAACAAAAAATCTGGCATTAAGAACCAGAGCTACATTGAAAAAACCATGTTCACTTATTTAACTAGAAATAACTAATAGGTACATTACACATAAATACATTACATAACGATATTATTAACATTCATTGTTTTATTGATTGAGCATAAAAGTGAACATTTTTTTTAAATGTACCTAATGATATTATTCACTGTCAATTTTTTGTTGATTGAGCATAAAAGTGAACTTTTTTTTTTAATGTACCTACTCGTTTTTCATTTTAAATTTTGTCTGGGAGGCAATTATATATTTTTTCCCCTCGTAACCAATGGATTGCTTGCCATAATGAGTATGTATAGTGTTTAATATACATATATATTATGTCTGTATTCAAATTAATCAGACATATAATCACCTAGATCAACTAGAAGAATGATTTTTTTTCTTATGTTTTTATTTTATTTATGTCATTGTGAGCCCTACTAACGGTCTTAATAATTTTATGAACTTGAATTACTTAAAAAGTCTGCTCCACAACACAGGTGAATTCCTAGTATCGAGAAAATTATTTTATGCTATTCACCTAAAAAACACTATTATAAAACTATTTAACACCCCAAAAACAGAAAACAAAAAAACTATTTAATTTAAAAAAATATATATTTATTTCTATTAATTAACTTACGCTACGCCTCTTGACTTTGACAGTGGATTAGAGTGCACCGATGATAACCAACCTCTGATAAGAAAAAATTAAATGAATGTTTTTTTTATCTACACGGAGAAAACTTACTGAGATAAAATACTGTTAATTTATTAATTTTCTGTTAAAACGGGACTGTTGGCCTTTAACGAATGAATTAAAAAATTGACAAATTAACAAATTATCAGTTAAAAGCGAATGTTTTATGAGGACGTCGGAACACGTGTTCATACAAATACTGCAATTGTCGCAATCCGTCATGACATTTATAAGGAAAGAACCCGTGCGTTAACACGTGTTTCGATATATTCTGAATTACTAATATTTTATCAGGAAATTGGCATGCTCTCACCTTTAACAGGATCATTTTTCTCCTTGTACCCAACATCAATATAAAACATGTATTGATAACGTTGGAAAACATAAACGCATGCTAACCTTTTTTATTGTAAGAATAATAAAACAAAAAAGATTTTACGTTTAAAAGAACAAATGTTTTTTAAATGAACAAGAAAATTGATTAAAAGTTCGACTAAAGAAGAGATTCTTTAACTGTGACGGGCATCATCTCCTGTGAGTGTAATCTCAAATCTCCCGCTAGCAATTTATTTTCATTAGCGATCATCCCCCACTAATTTTATTCAACCCTAAGCCTCTTTCACCCCTGGTTAGCCACCCTTTCTTGTCGAGACATCATTGAGGAAAATGTTATTTTTACACTGTGGAAATAGGTGGTACTCGCGATGGAAAGTTATTTTTAAAACAAAATTATATTTTTTCAGGAGTTTGTTAGATTATATGCAATCGTTGGATTTTATAAATCAAGGTCAGTCAATAAATTGATAAATTACTATTTTTCAACTTTAAATTTTGAAAAATGATACCTTTGTGACGAATCACTTTTAAAGAACACAAAATCACTTTCATGTAAAAAAAACTCTATATATGACGGTTTGAACACCACCCGGTTCTGTAAACCTATGGTAACAGTATTATAAACATAAATTATTTTTTAAAAACAAAAGTTTCTTACGAAAGCAATATCGTGATTAAGAATTTACTTTTCATATTATAATTTAAAATAAAACAATTACTTAGTAAACAACACTTGTTTTAATGGTGATCGGGTTTCTTTACAATCATAGCTGTATTGTACAGATAATCACAGAAAATTCTGTATTATTGTACAAAATAAAAGCGGTTCCTAAGTTATGGTTTTATTTTAGACTGGCCAACTTTTCTATACTTTCTATAAATATAATAGGTATGCATTATATTTTTGAACCTTCCGGAAGAAATTCTCTAAATGATAGTAAAAACCTTATCTTACCTTAAGTCGGTTGCGTAGTTTAGAAGAACTAAGCGCACAAACAGGCAGAAGCGGATAGCGACTTTATTTTATACTATTTAATTAAAGATTATATTAAAACATTTCATTCATAAAATTAAAACATTAAATAATATCTTTCAAAAATTTTTTAATTTAAATTAAAAAACATTCATCTTTATTTGAAAAATCATTTTTCACAATATTTTATAAAAATACGTATAACCAAAAGAAAACTTATTATTTGCAAATTATTAAGGGCTCCCATTGTATTTTGAATTAATATTTTTTTTTTAATTTCGAGTGATGTCATTTAATTTTCTCACTACCATATAAAATAAGATACACCAACTCGAGATTCACCACCCACCATCATGTACAGTGATTTCGTCCTAATAACGCCATTATCCTATCCCGCTATAAAACGTCTTAGTCTTATAGCCTTTCCTAATACTGGACAAAATTCTTGCCATAATATTGAGGATTTGGTCTTCCAGCCATGTTAAGCCACCCATAAATCAGGAATATGGCCCCTCTCGAGGAAGGAAGCTGGACATTCCAGTGGATTAGTTCTTAACCATACATGAGTGAAATTACCTACTTCCCAGAAGTGGAAGATACTCTCAGTATCGCCCTGATGAAAGACCACCAATCAGAATCTAAACGTTACTTGAATTGTTTTCAGCCTCGTTTGTTCAGCAGGTCTAAAGAGCCAGGTATTTTCCCACCTTAATCTTCCCCACCTTCTACCCAATCCGGATATTTCCCCACCTTCATCTTTTCCACCTTTTTCCCAGTCCGGTTGTGACGAATCAAATTTCGTCACAAATAAATATGAACGTTAAACTGAGTATGTCCCGCAGTGTGCACCCAAAGACAAAGAAAGTGTTGACAGACGGGGGTTGTAAAGAAAGAGGTCAGTGGTGCGGGGTAGGGCGACGCGGTGTAGGGCGACAGATCCTACGAGAGGAACTAGGACAGTATATAGGGAGACAGGAGAGAGACGAGCTAGTTAGGAAGAGGTTCCTAAGAAACAAAGAAAGTGAGTTGTACAAAGTGGACAATCGATATCGCCGGTTAAACTAAAAAGTGAAATGGACATTACTAAAAGAGGATAATAAACGAACGTATTGTAAAGTGCTGTTGCGATTTAAAGTGTCAACCAAACATTGCAAAACTAACAGTTCAACGGATAGTGCTGCAAAGTGCCGATGTATCTTGTGAACATTAAATGGTGATAAACCAAAATAATAAACACTGCGCGCCACCCACTGCCCACCGCCACAACCCCATTGTTGCATTCGGACGACACCGCGCCTGGAAACGCCCCCGCGGAACACAGAAGATTCTACGAAGTTGGTTGTATCCGACCCATATGACAATTAGTTAAGATTTAGATGTAAGTAGACATAAGCATAATTTAGATTTAGTATTAAGATTTGAAAAACCTAATTAAAATCGAGACTTATAATTATTACATGTTCTTAATTAAATTCACCTCCCTAGTCCACACCCAAGCAACCCGAATTGGTGAGAAAGCAGAGTATACGGCTGAAGAGGTAATTATATAACAGCAATATATTTAACTATGATTATGAGCTAGATGCCGGAGGAGAAGTTAACGTGATATTGTCACAATGGCGCCCAATGTGAAGCGGTTTTAGATATTTTACTATATCTATCACTAATGTTATTGACATTCCTAAAACTCATCCCTGAAAATAAGGTAAATAATTGCATGTTCTTATTATATTTAATCTTCCGTACTGTTTCTCGCTCTTGTCATGTTTCGTCTCGAGTTACCTACCGTTATTTGGGTGTTTCGTTTTTTTTGTACAGCGTAAACAAATGTACTGTGATAAGTCAGATGCTATGCGTCTCATGTCAAGTGCTATTTTTTGTCAGGGGGCAGTTAAATCATTATAAAACAAACTAGGCGGTTTGACACATTTGGGACTGTAGGTACCTGAAGATCGTTAACCCTCTCGTCACCGATCGATATTTTCTGAAATGTTATATTTTATAGGACACAAGTAAGATAAAATAGTTAAAAGCTTTAAAATTTTTCAAAAGTAAGGTATTTAGGATTACCGCTATTTGCGACATAAAATAGATCATCATAATGTCTTCCGTTAGCTACGAATCAAATACGAAGGAGATCCATGACCCGAACGGTCTCTCCAAGGAAGATCTGATCGCCGAATTGAAAATCAGAAATTTAACCCCCCAGAAAACCATCCGAAAAATGAGGCAACAAGCGATAAAATTTAATCAAAATATACCAAAAATTACAAAAGAGGACCAGGAAATAGAAGATTTCCCAAAAGCGGTATCAAAAATCGTGATTAAAGAGACAAAATACATTAATTTGAGTACACTTCTGATTAAATACAATGGCAAAACATGCGTACGAGATTTCATTCAAAGATTAGAAGAAATCAGCTCTGCCCGAGGATTTTCAGAAACTGACATCACTCAGGGGTTTGTTGAGTTAGTTGAAGGGGTCGCTCTTATTTGGTACAGAACTATTAAATCTTCGGAACTGACATGGGAAAACTTGAAGACCAAACTGTTAAAGCAATTTGAAAGAGCCGATTCACAAATTACTGCGCGTTTGAAGCTGTACGATTCACGTCAGGCAGACGAAGAAAGCGCTGCGGAGTTTGTGCTAATTACGCAAGCTAAAAACTATCGCCTCGACAACCCGTTATCTGAGTCGGAACTTATATACATTTTGAAAAAGGGTTTACACTCAGCATATGCCGGCACTGTAGCGGGAGCACGCGTCAATAATATAGACGAGTTGGTGCAGGTGTGCAATGATCTCGAAACATTCTCTCCTAACCTTATAGAAAGAAGAGGATTGCCAAGGGCGGGCATATATTCACAGAGAACGGATATAGCACCACGTAGAGAAAGAGTTTCACAGACGTACGGATCAGCACCACCACGTGCAAACTGGAGGAGAGGGGAGAATAGTCCGAAGTGCTATAACTGCGATGAAGTAGGCCACATTAGCAGGGAATGTAGAAAACCGAAGAGAAATTCGTACAGGACTACCAATGCACCCCGCTACGAGTTACAAGCTCTGGAGTTCAGAGAGTCGGTGCCAGTCAGTGCAACCCCTTGTAAAGTGACCCAAGAGATCATAAAAAACGAGTAACCGATCGGCCCGGAGCAGCACAAGCCGATCGGGAGTGGAAAAGCTGGCTAGAATTCGTGAGGCTGTTTTATTTAAATGCAAGATGTGAACCTATACGGTGCATCAAAGGAAATGATAACCGTCCTCATGTTGATATCGAAATAGATGGGAAAAAATTTACAGGACTGTTAGACAGCGGAGCCTCAGTAAATTGCATGAATGGTAGTACTTATCAGAGTTTGAACATTAACAAATACCAGAAGAGTGAATCGCACCATAAGATATTTACCGCTGACGGAAAACAACAAAGAAATGACGGATGCATTACACTTCCTGTCTCATGTGAAGGCGTTACCAAATTATTGACATTTTACATTGTCCCCACATTAACTACCAAACTTATCTTGGGAGTAGATTTTTGGGTTGATTTCGACGTTGCACCTAACCTTTTTAAGCATATTAAGTGCACGTCAGATGAAAATGCGATTGATACCGTGGCGCAGAGTCAAAATGGAGTCGACTTAACACCGGATCAGGCAAGGAGGATGATGTTGATTACTGAAAAAGCGCGAAACATTTCATTTGAAGAGAAGGGACTAGGACGTACACATCTTATTGCACATTCGATTCAGACTGAGGGACCGCCCATCAAGCAAAGATACTTCCCACTATCACCGGTCAGACAAAAACAATTGGAGGAAGAATTAGAAGAAATGCTAAAGATGGGGGTGGTTCAACCATCGCGTTCACCATGGTCGAGTCCTGTTGTGATGGTGGCCAAGAAAGATGGATCTACACGACTGTGCCTTGATTCTAGATTGCTCAACTCCGTTACCCGTCGTGATTCCTACCCACTTCCACACACTAAGCAAATCCTTGATAACCTGCGCAACGCAAAATACATATCATCAATAGACTTATCAAAAGCCTACTGGCAAATACCACTCACCCCAGAGTCAAGGGAAAAAACCGCGTTTGTAGTACCAAGGAGGGGATTGTTCGAGTTCAAGCGCATGCCATTTGGCCTAAAAAATGCTGGGGCTGAATTACAAAGGCTGTCAGATCAGTTGTTTGGACCTCAGTGGGATGATCACGTTTTCTGTTTCGTAGACGACCTCATAATCGTTTCACCTGACTTCGAACATCACGAGCAACTACTACACAAAACCATCGATCGGATCAATGAAGCGGGATTAACTATTAATCTGGGCAAATCCGAATTCTGTAAAAAAGAGCTGCGTTTTTTAGGTTACTTGGTAGATGCTAACGGACTTAAAACGGACCCAGCTAAGATAAAAAGTGTACAAAATTATCCTACACCCAAAAATTCAAAACAATTAAAGGGTTTCCTTGGCCTTTGTGGCTATTACAGGAGATTTATCAAAAATTTCTCTACTATAGCGTCACCATTGACTAAAATAACGGGTGCTAAAAATGGAAAAACTAAGTTTAAGTGGACTGATGAAACCGAGAATGCGTTTCAAGCACTAAAAAATACGCTAACGTCCGCACCGATCTTGCGATGCCCCGACTTCGAGAAACCGTTCTCCATACATACGGATGCCAGTAACTTAGGAATAGGAGGAGTGTTGACTCAGATCTTTGAGGACGGAGAACACCCTATAAGTTACTATTCTAGATCCCTAAATAAACACGAAGAAAATTATGGTACCACCGAAAAAGAATTGCTTGCTGCATTGGACTCGGTATATCATTTTAGATCCTATGTAGATGGCAAGGAATTTACATTGGTCACTGATCATTCGAGTCTTAAATGGCTGCACAGCCTACAAAATCCATCTGGCCGATTGGCTCGATGGGCCACCAGACTTTCTCAATATGAATTTAAAGTTATACATCGGAAAGGATCCCAACATATTGTGCCCGACGCTTTATCTCGGATGGAAGTCGGCGAGATAAAAGAAAAGTCGTCTCAGAAAAACGAAGATTGTTGGTACACGGATTTATATGAAAAATGTTTAAATGATCCGGCTGCAAATTTACGTTATCGTATTGAGAAAGACATTCTTTACTATAATGTTGAAAGTGAAACCCCCTTGACGGGAAATTTCGAGTGGAAAAGGGTTGTACCCTATGCTAAACGAGAAGAAGCGATAAGAGAATGTCATGATTCTCCTACAATAGGTCACCCGGGAACATTTAAAACATTTAAGAAAGCTCGATTGCGATTTCATTGGCCAGGGATGTACAGAGATATTAAAAAATATGTTAGAAAATGCGGAACCTGCAAGGCGTACAAACCATCAACAGGGTCGCCTTTAGGTCAAATGTCCACTCCGAAGTCAGTCAGCGCCCCCATGGAAATGATTTCCATAGATTTAGTTGGCCCATTACCTCGCAGCCGGTCTGGACACTCGTATATATTGAGTTGCATCGACGTATTTACAAAGTACTGTTGGTTGTTTCCCCTACGTAAAGCTACCTCCGCGGCCATCATAAAGTGTTTGGAATTTGGTATATTCTTACCATTAGGGACTCCGAGAGTGCTACAAATGGACAATGGGAAGCAATTTATATCACGAGAGTTGAAAGAATTCACGAGAAAATACAATGTACCTATTTTGTTCTACAACGCATACTACGCTCCTCAATCAAATGTAGTTGAAGCTTACAATAAGACAATTGAGACGACACTAAGCATAATGATCAAGGAGGATCAGCGGGCGTGGACCTCTCACTTGCCAATGGTACAGACTTCAATGAATAACACGGTAAATTTTTCCACCGGATTTACACCGTATTTTCTATTTCACGGCAGAGAACAAATGCTGAACGGAGGTTTTCACCCGCAGAGTAATAATGTGACATCAGAATCTAAAACTGGCCTTAGAATAAACGATACACAATTCTATGGATCATCCTTAAAGGAACTCCAAACTGTTTTCGATATAGTGCGGGATAATTTGCTGGTAGCTTTCCAACGAAATGCAGGTGCATACAACTTACGTAGAAGAAAAGTAATTTATAAGCCGGGGGACGTCGTGTGGAGAAAAAATTTCGTGCACTCTGATGCTGCTGCATACTTTTCAAGTAAATTAGCTCCAAGATTCATCCAAAACGTAGTAAAAGAAAAAATTTCCGACGTCTTATATCTTCTAGCGGATACAAACGGAAAGGAGACAGGTAGATACCACATTAAGGATCTAGTGAAATCGGAGCTACCCACGATTGTGATGTGACACGGTGGAGATCGGAAAATAGGTTAGAGTAAGTTATATATATTTAGTCCATTTTTACACTTAAGTTTTGGCTAGATTAAATTTCCATTTTATATTTCAACATGTTGTAACGTACAACGCGATACTCTGTAATATCTCACTGTAAAAATAGAACAACCGCGAAGATGATACAAAAGGATTTTGTAGCGCATTCATATCGTGCAAGTTAGTAAAAATTTGCTGTGTGTGAACGGCATAAGAATAACAATGTATTTTCTATATGTCATTCGGAGAAATTCATTTTCATACCACAATTTCGATCAATTTTATGTGTTCGGTAAAAATCCGATAATTAAAAATTGATGGCGGAAGGCGACCGATAGAGAGGGGAGAGAAAGGGTTAGGCGCATTCACTTAACGCGATTTGAGAAAAACAAATATCTTCGTTCGGCGAAACCGTACATTATCTTGTATCTAAAGTCTCGCAATGTTTCGGATAGTAGTCTGCGCAGATGAGAAAATAAAAAGGCGCGTGCGAATGTGATGACGAACTGCGTTAGTTACGAATTGGAGCACTTACCACCGACACGATTTGTGAGGTACAAATACTTACGTTTGATGAACTTAGTATGAGAGTACCTAAATGTCTCCATATCTAAAAAGTAATCTGCGTGCGTGATAAAAGACCGGTGTTGGTAGAGGTGCGTCCACAAGTTAAAAAATGTGAAATGCGAACGGAGCACTGAACGTTCCACGATTTGAGTGGTACAAATATGCATGTTTGACGAAATTACTATGAGAGTACCTAAATGTCTCCATATCTGAATAGTCTGCATACGTGATAAAAGACCGGTAGTTGTAGAAGTGCATCCACAAGCGAAAATACGAAAGCGAGCACTGAACGTTCCATGATTTGAGTGGAACAAATACGCGCGTTCGTTGAAATTAGTATGTGTGTACCTAAACGTCTCCATATCTGAAAAGAATTCTGCGCGCGTGATAAAAGGCCGTAAAATATGTAAAAGTGCGAAAAATTTAAATAAAACGGGATGATGCATTGAAGCATTGGCCAGCAGGGATGATAAAATGTGACATGTTGAGGTTGCATCTTAAAAGCGGTTGAATGAGAGACAGAGTATCCGGTTTTGGTGGTTTCTCCGTGTAATAGAAACTATCTGGCGCTCAAATTTCCATTGTGTATCACGTCGGGAGATACACTACAACTCTGTTACCATATCTTGTTTAGTTTTTTATCATTCATTTTATTTCAGATGTACTATGTATGTACGCCAGATTTCTTGTTTTTGTTATCGAAGATGTAGGCGTTAATAGATTAAGGTAAATGAGGAGTGAATAAAGATTAGTAACGGCCTCTTTTGCAAAGTACAACTAAGGTTTAGGTTTAAGTGATCAACGTGTATTGATAAGGAGTTATGCGTATGTAAGTATGGAATTCTATTATACTTCAGACATGCCAGCAGAACTGAGGGGAGATTAAACTGAAGTGGTAGATATGAATTCCCAACTCCTTCCCTATCCTGATTCTTTGAAAATTTTATGTTGTCATTAATAATATTGTCACTAATAATGTTTTCATAATAAATATTATCATTAGTTTTTTTTTTGTCATAAAGAGTTTTGTAAACAAACAGTGAAAGGTTCATATCTTCAAGTGTCTGGAGAGGATTAGATCGCTTGGTTAAAATAAAAAAAGTGTTTATGTTAGTCGAGGTGTTAGTATTCTTAGTTGATTTTAATGTGTTTTATTGTCACTTTTATTGTTTTCATGTTATTTTATATTGATAGGCTAAATGTTTTGACTTTTGTTGTGGGTTTGAAAGAGCGTGTAGCGAAAAGGATTGTCGTTGAAAATGAGATATGATGAAAAAGAAAAAAAATGATGAGGATAAGTAATGATAAGAAATGTTAAAATTTAGAATATTGAATTGTTTATAATTTAAGATTTACCATGTTTAGAGTTAAGAAGGTTGTCATATGGAAAAAGAGAAATAGAAAATTATGTTTGTAGGAAACCATAATTTTCTTTTGTAACGAAGGGGGTATTGTGACGAATCAAATTTCGTCACAAATAAATATGAACGTTAAACTGAGTATGTCCCGCAGTGTGCACCCAAAGACAAAGAAAGTGTTGACAGACGGGGGTTGTAAAGAAAGAGGTCAGTGGTGCGGGGTAGGGCGACGCGGTGTAGGGCGACAGATCCTACGAGAGGAACTAGGACAGTATATAGGGAGACAGGAGAGAGACGAGCTAGTTAGGAAGAGGTTCCTAAGAAACAAAGAAAGTGAGTTGTACAAAGTGGACAATCGATATCGCCGGTTAAACTAAAAAGTGAAATGGACATTACTAAAAGAGGATAATAAACGAACGTATTGTAAAGTGCTGTTGCGATTTAAAGTGTCAACCAAACATTGCAAAACTAACAGTTCAACGGATAGTGCTGCAAAGTGCCGATGTATCTTGTGAACATTAAATGGTGATAAACCAAAATAATAAACACTGCGCGCCACCCACTGCCCACCGCCACAACCCCATTGTTGCATTCGGACGACACCGCGCCTGGAAACGCCCCCGCGGAACACAGAAGATTCTACGAAGTTGGTTGTATCCGACCCATATGACAATTAGTTAAGATTTAGATGTAAGTAGACATAAGCATAATTTAGATTTAGTATTAAGATTTGAAAAACCTAATTAAAATCGAGACTTATAATTATTACATGTTCTTAATTAAATTCACCTCCCTAGTCCACACCCAAGCAACCCGAATTGGTGAGAAAGCAGAGTATACGGCTGAAGAGGTAATTATATAACAGCAATATATTTAACTATGATTATGAGCTAGATGCCGGAGGAGAAGTTAACGTGATATTGTCACACGGTATTTTCCCACCTTCATCATTCCCACCTTTTTTCCAATCCGGATATTTCCCCACCTTAATCTTCCCCACCTTCTTCCCAATCTGGATATTTCCTCACCTTCATCTTTCCAACCTTTTTCCCGTTCCGGATATTACCCAAATTCAAATTCAAAAAGTGAATACCACGAAATATTTCCAATTTCCCGGAGCAAGTGGAACTATTGCATCCCCGATTTGGTATATGTGTGGCTGAAGATAGAGGGAGAAGGAGACGAGTACAAAGAAAAAGGTCGTCCAAATTACAAAATAATAACACGAATAAAGTAAAATGAAAAATATAGGAGTAGACAAAGGTACATGAAAGCAAAGTCATATGGTAGATATAATATAAGAAAATAAAGTGACAAGTCGAATCAAGTCAAGACTACGCCGTGGGTCAGGACCACGGGACACTTATAATATTCCGTCACTTGTTTAGCGACTGGCAAAAATCATTTAGACTTATCCCAAAAAAGTTAAGGTTTTGACTTGAGTTGACCAGTCTACACATTCTGGACAATGGTGAATAATATCCATAATTTGTCGAATGATGGTTGAGGAAGAGCAGTTCATTATTTCATTTTAATACTATGTTTTATGTTCCTTAAAAATAGTGTTATTTTAAAGGTAATATCGATACATTTGTAAAGCCGAAACGGTAATTATATAAAATTTTCTAGATATTAAAAAATTGCAAAGTAAGCTTCAAAAGTTGTTCAAAACACGATTTGTTCTGTTATTGTGTTACAGGCATGAAAAAATTTACAGTGTATCTATAAATGCAACTTAAGCATTTGTCGAGAGATTTTGCTCCTTTTCAAACGAGTCGTATTTTTAATATTAGCGCGCTCCCTTCTAACATTTGGATATACTTTATCTATATTTTTTCAGATATTAAGTGCCTGCCTGACCTACTGCGTAAATTTATACTTTTTTTCATTATTTTATTATTTTTTTTTATATTCATTTGCTATTATATTCATTTGATATTACACTGGTGCATTTACTTATAGAATATAGAAATAATAAAAAATCTTTGCCTTCAAGCGGCCAAAGATAGAAACAAAACAATCATGCTATGGATATATATGTAGTTAACGATGTAAAGTTAATAATAATCCAAAAATCCCACACAGGCATTGCCGTTGCGTGGGTATACCAAGGATAGTTAAGTTAAGTTTATGTAATTATATTATACATATATGTGGATAATATTATAATTAGGGATAGATGGAATTTTATTGGCTTGGTTAATTAGTTACTTATCTAATAGATTATTTTTTGTTAAGATCAATGACTGTAGATCTTATGAATGTATTGCTGCCAGCGGTGTACCCCAAGGATCGCTCCTGGAACATTCATTATTTATCTAATTCGTCAATGACGTTACTAAAATTTTCTACAATTTCTAAGTTTTACTCTTTGTTGACAATATGAAGTTGATTAAGGTTATTAATGGTGTGTACGGTTTCCTAACCTTGCAATAGAATCTTAATAACCTTTTCAAATGGTGTTCTAGTAATAAACTTCAGTTAAATATAAACAAATGCCAAGTTATGAGGTTCTACAACATTAAAAATCCAATAATATATAATTATGCATTGTGTAATTTTGACTTAATCTCTGTAGTCGAAACACTTGATCTAGGCATAATTTTGACAAAAAAAACCCTGCTTTGTATCACATATAACTTCTACAGCTAACAGGGCTATAAACATCTTGGGTTTTATATTAAGGATTTTAAAAATATACATAGATCGAAAATTCTGTACATATATTTCTAGAATATTGCTCACATGTCTTTAATACTAATATTTATTTATTTATTTATTTCATGCTTATTAAGGCTTTTACATACATATATATAAAAAATATTAACGATTTTATACATGAAAATAGTGCAGGTGACTATTTAAAACAATTGCAGAAAAATAACTATAAAGTCAAAATATCACTGAACTTGATCTACACAGCATGCAGGCACAAAACATAAAAAATCCAAAATATTTTTTTCTGTTTCAGTTTACAAAATTATTATGTGTTAGTCAAATCAAATTAAATACCTTTATTAAAATATTCCACTACCTACTTGATGAAAAAAACTTCAAAAGGGTATGCCTATATATTGAAATTGATGTACTAAATATATCAACAACGTCGTAGTATTTGTTTCCTAGCTGTTGAATCCGTCGCATAGGAGTGTGATATTGGGACGTTGAAATAGAATTGCTACAATAATATGGTAGGTACTATCTTGTAACCGACCTGCTTGGAGTATGAAAAGAGATTACATATAGTAAATCAGGGGTATCAAACATTGAATTAATAATTTTATACAAACAGGTTAAATCGGAAATAATTCTGCGATCAGATAATTTTATTAAATTTAATTAACAAAGTACGTTATCGTAATTTAGGTTTTCTCTAGGAATGCCCATTTTAAAATTTACATATCTTAAAAATTTATTTTGGATTCTTTCAATCGCATGTGAATGAACTTCATAATTTGGGGACCAAACCGTGGAATTGTATTCTACATGACTCCTTACTAGTGACATATATAATGTTTTTACAGTATTTACATTTTTGAAATCACTAGATGCTCTTAAAATAAATCCCAACATTTTCAAAGCTTTATTGGTTATTATTTCAATATGCTTGATAAAGTTAAGTTTCGTGTATATATATATATATCATTAAAAGGGTCTTAGAATTCTTTTAGTATTATTAGATTATCAGTTATAATTGCATTCATTGTAATTGTTGAAGTTAATTGACAGAAGATTTTTTTATCTTATATTTTTATATAAAAATTGTAAATGATCAGTTGGAGCCCTGAAATATTAATGTTGATTCACTTTCAGGTTCCTACCATTAGATCAAGGTTCCCTAGTATGTATTATGGTAACAATGGTACTACGGTTACTGAACCTTGTTTTTATATTTTTGGGAGGGACACCTGAAAGGTTATGTTCTTTAAGGCACCTGCTGGTCTACACCGATCAAGATGGACGGCTAAAGCAATATTTGCTTTAAAGATGAATATATTTAGAGAATAGCTAAAATTAACAAAGAGGAACTAAAAGGCTTTAAAGGTGTTAGCATTTTTACTGTTTGTACTAAGCAAAGTACTGGTTTCAAGCTCCTTGCAATGATTTTCAGCTATTCAAGGACTTGGTGGCGTACGAAAAGACAAATTAATCACTTGCAAAAACTGCTACGAAAAAATATGGTATCTGTCCGCTTAGGTTGTTGCTTTTCGATTCTTCGACGGTGAAGTTTCCGTGGAAACTGAACGGACGACCAGCCCTTGAAAGAAATATTTGGAAGATTCTGAGAAGCGAGCAACCCTTGACAATGCTCTATTCTGGTTAAAACTTCAAGTTTTTAATAATTAAAATTAAATATTGAATTTTTTCAACACAATCGCCGTTTCTTGTGATTTTTCGACAAAATATGTTACGACCTGGAAGGATGATTATGACTAAAACAAAGCTAAGACTTTTGCACATTCTATGAAAATTGATAAGGACATAAAGACAGGAGTAGTTTACATGGAAGTGTACAATCGTCTTCACACTACCGATGAAAAGCAGAAACATTATTTACTCTTGGTGGTTAAAGATCATGAACGAAAATGTCCAGACTCAAGGAAGTCCACATTGGCGTCATCTTGAATAATTTATTTTTAAACGTTTCATTGAATTATTTCATTGTTTTTATTTTCAGTTTAACTACATTTTATAAAAAAATTGCTTTAAGTAAATACTTAGTTTAAATACCGACTTGTAATTTTTTTTGGTTAAACCCTACATCTGGTAGCGACCCCTAAAACAGCCTTGAAAATCTGAAAAATGTGTAAATTTTTAGAAACGTATGGAAACATATGGAAGAGTGCGAAATGGAAAATTAAAAAAAAATAGAACATTTTAGAATCACCCAAAAATATACAATTACATAAACTAATGCATATTGGTATTATGTAAATATAATTACATTTGTATAAAATTAGAAAAATAAAATAAATCCGAATTTACAGAAATATAATCCAAAAAATAAGTCAAATGAAAGATATAGCAGGTAAATATTTAACACTTTTTTAGACTTTAATTGTGAATTACATATAGACTTACCTAGATTTAAATGATTCCAAATAAAAATAAAAATAATCTAGAAATAACTCATGTAAGAAAACTTTAGTTTTTTTTCTATAATGACGTTTTAATATTATACTTCGTGAAAATTAAAGATTTCGTTCGCGGATTAAGTGAAAATATATATTTTTTAATACTCCTTCGTTTAAATAATCATAATTATACCCTGGTCGCGGTCGGGGCGATAAACGGAGATTCAGTTATAAATGTAAGTGAAAGATAAAGTTAATTCGACCAAAAACGCTGAGGAATCAGCGGATGGAGTATTTTTTTATGAAGGATTGAAATAGGGGTGAAAAAATCATCGCAAGGGAGGCTTAATGGGGGAGCGGATAGAGCGTGAACGTTTAATCTCGTCATTAAATATAGCCAAAGTGAGGCTACAGGGAACTCTACAAGAGAAATAGTTGCATATTTGTTTTACCATTTACAACTTAGGATATATTCATATTATTCATGAATGCCGAAAATATTTTATTTTATTTTAATAGGTCAATCGCTTTACATTTGTTAAAAAAATCAGTTTTGGCGAAAATTCTAAGACATTCTGCTAAATATATAATCGATTTCTTTAAAAACTTTGGCGATTTAAAAATAAATTATATACCGGAAGGAATGGACATATTTTTTCACAAATGGGAAAAAAAATTAAATCTCCAAAACTCAGATTTAAAAAAAAAAACAGAATTTAACAAAAACGGAATAATGAGGCGTACCAAAAATAATACATTTTATAAAATTATTTGTATCGTTGTTCCATCTTATTGATCATTATAATGTTCAGTGTTTTTAGACATTACTGTTTTACATACAAATATTGTACAATAAAATCAATTTATTGATTACCCAATTTATAATATATACCTAATAGCTATGAAGTGTTTAGTACAAGGAATTTGAACATGAAGAAAAATAAAAGAGAAGGTTTATGAATAATATGAAATAAAATATGTCAAAACCAAGAATAGTTTTTGTAATGACAGCTTGTAGAAATTTGAAAAGCCGAACATTATTGTCCTTAAACATACCTTCATCTTGTACCTCTCTTTGGATGTTTGATATAACCCAACTTTTCAGATTTATATCATAATCATACTCATATAAATATAACTATATGATTTCGTTAAAGCTTGCACTTTCATCGCAACGTAAGACTGAAGCTGAAGTCTGAAGTCAAAAGTTAACTAAAGTCTTATATTTCTATATTTAAAAAGAAAAACTGAATTATTTTATTTTTAAAAATCTTAGGCTGGATATTTTTATATGGTGATGATACGAGCTAAAAAAACGGGTTTGCTTTTTTTTATTAAAAAAAAACTATACTTTTCTAATTTAACGTGATCTTCGTATATATCGCCAATGACGAAGGGAGAAAACTTACTCTGCATAGCCAAGAAAATAGGCGAACAGATTGGCTTTGAACTACAACCAGAAGATGTGGACACAGTGACGCGAGTGGCTACCAAGTCCGCCCAGGTTAAGCCGATAATCATCCGTTTTGCAAGCAAACGGAGAAAGGAGGAATTTCTTGCACTATCTAAGAAGGCCAGGAAGATCACCAGTACCGACCTGAAATATTCCGGACCAGAAGCAATAATTTATGTTAACAACCACTTAACAATCAACAATAAGATTCTGCTCTCCAAAGTTAAAAGCAAGGCACGGGAAGCAGGCTACAGATTTGTATGGGTAAAGGACTGTAAGATCTTAGTGAGAAAAAACGATAATTCACCAGCTTTTTTAGTCAGGAGGGAAGACGACCTCCAGAAAATTTCATAAGAAAATACTGCTCATTCTATTACTATTGTTTACTCTTCCCTCTCCCTCTCCCTCCACACGCCCGCTATCCTCCCTCCCCCTCCACACGCCCGCTACCCTCCCTCTCCCTCCACACACCCGCTATCCTCCCTCCCCCTCCACACGCCCGCTACCCTTCCTCTCCCTCCACACGCCCGCTACCCTCCCTCTCATGTTGCAACTGCATTACTATTATATTTATTATACTCTCACAACATTACCTTATTATATCATCATGTTCACAACTCCTGTCAACTGCAAGATGTTCTCACTTTCTGTACACATCATATTATTATGTACTTCATATTTCAAATGTCACTCGATAATTTAACTCGGAATTCTGTAATACTGATGTGCGAATGGCTCATTAAGCGTTCATTTCCAAGTGCACATGTTACTCACAATGTATTATGCTTCTATAGGATCCACTCCTTTTCGTAACGAACAATTACTTAGAGATATTACTATTATTTTATTTTCTGCAGATAATACTATATTGTACCTCACATTCTATTCACGCATTCTCTGTTATTGACACTCAACTGAAAAAGAGTCACTGCCTTTAAGTATTTTTCATCAGAACGTACGCGGTCTGAGGACTAAAACTGACACATTTCTTCGTAGTGTTACGAGCGGTGATTATGACGTTATCGGCATAACAGAGACTTGGCTTACAGATACTATTTCAGATGGTGAGCTTTTTGACTCAAGATACAACGTATTCCGACGCGACAGAAGTATCGAAGGTGTAACCATGGGTGGTGGTGTGCTCCTGGCTGTCAAAAAGGAACTCAATGCAATTTGTAATTACTCATGGTGTTCTACGGATGAGGACATATGGGTTACTCTTCGCATCCCACGTGCAACTGGATTCACTAACGTTCATCTCTGTTGTACATACCTGTCAAAAAGTTTCAACTTCAATGCTCGAATCACCGCCTTCTCTAATGATCTAGGTATTAAGCTTTTGAATCAACCAGACGGCAAGTTTCTTATCATGGGAGACTTTAACCTACCCGATATTACCTGGACTCTTCCTGTGGGTGAGGTTAACCTGATTCCTAGCAACTACACTTCTACAATAAGCTCAACATTTATCGACAATATTAATTACTGTAACCTCCACCAATATAATGGTATTCAAAATACATTAGGAAGAATTCTTGATCTCGTTCTCTGTAATTTTTTGGTACGCGTAGCTCCCGCGAACGATCCGTTGGTTCCTGAGGATGCTCATCATAAATCCATCATTATCACTGCTGAGTTCGTTGAACCCCCGGTCATAAAGGAAAACTCAATTAAACGGCCCTCATTCCACAAGGCTAATTATGATGACATAAGAGATAGCCTGGCACAAGAAGATTGGAACGCACTTAACCTTACCGATTCCGTCAATCCTGCAGTATCGCATTTTTACAATATTATTAATAATTTGATCGCTGATAAGGTTCCATTGAGGCGTACTGGTAAATATTCCTACCCCCCGTGGTATAGCTCATCATTAATAAAACTTATTCGTGAAAAGCAGAAATTTCACAGACTATATACAACCTACAAGAACCCTTCCGATTACATTACTTTTTCAAGGCTACGCACCAGACAGAAAAAAATGGCAAAAAAGTGTCACGAAGACTTTATTAATAATGCTGAAGAGAATATCGCCAAAGATCCCAAGGCATTCTGGTCATATGTTAAATCAAAAAAACTATCAGCATCTATTCCTAGCGTATTAAATCTTAAGGATGTAACAGCCGAGGGTGGACAGGCAGTCTGTGATTTATTTGCTGATTACTTTCATTCTGTCTACGAACCGGCTGACCCTCTGGGGATTTCCTGCGATGACTCTGTAGTTAAGCAGGTTTGTGCGATGGGATCAGTTTTTATCGATGCTGACCTCGTGTCCAAATATTTAAAACGGCTCGATTCTAGCAAGGGAGCTGGGCCGGATGGTATCCCACCACTGTTCATTACCGAGTGCGCAAATCATTTGTCACTCCCGCTATCAATACTGTTTAATATATCGATCAAGACTGGTACATTTCCAGATATATGGAAAAGAGCCTACATCACACCAATTCATAAATCGGGAACTAAGTGTGAAGCAGATAATTATAGACCCATTTCCAAGCTTTGCATTTTTTCAAAGGTGTTCGAAAACATAGTCTATGACCAGTTATTCCCTGTGGTAAAGAATTCGATCAACGAATTTCAGCATGGATTCTTTGCAGGTCGCTCTGTTGCTACTAATCTTATAACTTTTACAAACTTCTTGTCTGCCTCCATGGATAAACGTGTGCAAGTTGATACAATCTATACCGACTATAGCAAGGCTTTTGACAAGATCAACCACAACATTCTGCTTAGAAAACTTGCTAATCATGGTATTCATGGAGATCTCCTTCGTTGGTTATCCTCATACGTAACAAACAGATCCCAGGCTGTGACAGTGGGTGGATTTTCCTCGGTCTGGAAAATCATTACTTCCGGTGTGCCTCAGGGGTCCATTTTGGGTCCTTTGCTTTTCTCTATCTATATTAATGATATTACGACATGTTTTCACAACGCTCAAATTTTACTATTTGCTGACGATATGAAGATATACCTTCCTATAAGCTCCCCGGACTGTTCTGCGCGTTTACAAGCAGATCTTGATCGACTGACGGATTACTGTCTCAGAAATAAGCTTTTTATCAATATTTCTAAATGTTGCAAAGTCACATTCACACGTAACCGTGTGAAAATACTGCATGATTACACCATTTCTGGATCGATTTTAACAAATAAAGACTATGTGCGTGATCTCGGGGTTTTCTTGGACTCTAAACTTACCTTTGATAAACACGTTGATAACATTGTCACCAAAGCATCAAAAAGTCTAGGTTTTGTACTGAGAACATGCAAATTTTTCAAAAATACAAAGACATATCTGACTCTCTACAATTCACATGTTCGTCCTCACCTGGAGTACTGTTCACCGGTTTGGAACCCGCGCTATATTGTTTATGTTAACAGGTTAGAAAGAGTTCAGGAACGATTTCTCAAATTCCTCAATTTTAAATCATTTAACATATACAACTCTTACGACGAAATCGAGAAACATTTTCGAATCACGAAACTACTCAACAGGAGGATTGTCGCTGATCAGATGCTCTTGTATAAAATTATTAACTCTAAAGTTGACTGCCCGGAGTTGCTGAACAAAATAAATTTCCATGCGCCAATTCGATACAGCAGACAAAATACCCTTTTCTACATTGATAGATGCAATACCAATTCCAACCAAAATGAATTTATGCAAAGGACATGTAACTACTATAATAATAAATTTGCAAATATAGACACTCGTGCTGACATATTCACTGCTAGTTACTATCACTACAGAATTTCATTGTATCACATTCTAACTCATATTAACCACTGTTAAAATGATTGTACCTAATATTTTAATATTACCTGCGTGGCAACTTTTCCTCATCCCTCTCCTCCCCTTTCCCGTTCCAACCCAAGTCTATTTAAGTATAGTTAAAATCACTTTTATTTATTGCTGTTTATGGTAGGCATATTATAGGTTTATCGTTTGCAGGTTAGTTTTATGTTTCTATATATATCTGTGAACATTAATAATTGGTCTGTTTTTTGTTATTCTCTTATGTATATTATATTACTAAGACTGTTAATGTTCCTAAAATAAATAAATAAATAAATAAATAAATATCTATCCTTGTGATTTTTCATTATAAAATCCATGCAAATGGCCTATTATATCTGTTTAAAAAATAGATTTTCACTTAGCGGGCAACAAATTTAATAATTTTTCAAACGCAACATTTTTGGATGTCGAGTAGAAAGGTACGGATAAGTTAATTAAACATTTTTAAAACAAATTGATAACTGATCAATAGGGAAACACCACACACCTATTTACATAAATTTGTTTTTGAACCTATTGCATTCTAAGAATTGTTTCATAAAACTACATTCAATAGACATCCTTAGAAAAGTAACTTATTTGTAATTTTTTAGGTGTACACGTTTGTTAATATATAATTTACACAACATGAAGTGTAGGAAAAAAATGGCATTAAAATGATTTCATGTCGTCATGCATGTGAATAGAAATCTTGGAAAGGTTAAAGTAAAAATTCAAGCACAGAAGAACAACCTTTCTCTTCAAGTTGACTGTAAGGACATAAAATAGATCTAAAGGCAGCATTAGGGATGAGTCAATCTTAAATAAATGAAATCATAAAAATCCCGAGGAAATCAGCCACGGGATTATTTTTTATCTAAGATTTTCCTAAATTGAAGTGGGGTTTCGGCTTACCAAATTATTTTAACGAAGGCAGCTCAGCTTTTTGGCAAGTAAACTATTATTTTCTGATTCGAGTCTGACTTTCGTTGTTTTGAATAGGATACCATCTATTTTTTAGGCAGAGAAACCGAAAGAAGTCTAATTTAATTTTGGAACCTGAACTTTTACTTGTGTGGTTTCGTACATAAAGCTTTCTGATAAATGAAATATAATATAAATTAATAAATTTATGGTAATCTCAAATATATTTCGAGTGTTTTCAGAAATCAATGGTATTTATTTATGTGCCCATTTTCGATAAGACAGTTTTGTACCCTTCGTAAGGAAAAATAAACTATACATGTACGTAACATTTTTTTTAGCTTTAACGACCATCATACTAGGCTCTCACTGAAGTCTAGTGATAGAGACAAGAACTTAAGTAATACGGGAAAAATTTGAATGCTTTCTGCAGCTGGTAGATCTTTCCATCATTAATCTACTGCAGCAACACAATAAAAAGTGGTTCATTAACTTTAATACATATAGAAAACTTACAGAATAAATATTGATAATTTATTAAGAATCTCTTCAAATTATTCTTAATCCGGTTAAAAAACGCAGGCCTTTGACGAATGAATTGATAGGTTTTACTTTTATTAAAAAAAATGTAATGTTGGACCACGTGTTCATGAAAATTATTATTTTATCGCATTTCGGCTTTAGGTATTATCAGAGCGAGTTCGGGTGCATTAACATCTATATATTAGGAATCTACTAAAAGTTTAACAAGAAACGACCTGCAATCCCGTGTTTAACAGAATTTTAATAAATCAGTAACAGTGACTTTTCTCCGTGTACGAGTAAAATGACATTTTTTTAAACTAGACTTCTTGGAGTAAAAGATTATCGCCGAAACTACAAATATTAAACCGGTCAAAAGGGTGCAGAATTACTATCGTAATAAAATATTTTTCTTATTTTTGTACTTGAAGTCGATATTTTAAATTACATTACAGTGGTACAAAATTTCCTACGCAAACTTTTTAATTTCACAGAATCATCTGAATCACTGTTTTGTAACACGTGTGACTTTGCTCACCTGTTCGTTTAAAACCTGAACAATTCGCTGAACGCTTTCACTACTGATTATAATATGAAAGTAAGCAAACACCCCAAGGGAAGGTGATGGGGCGACGTTTCCACCGCCGACAATCGAATTGTTCTCTCACAAATGACCTAAAACCCTTCTGTCGGGACTGTCTATCAGGGTAAGGAGTTTATCATGATGACGTGTGAGGGATCATGTTTATGTCAGACGTCGGAAACTATTGAAACTCTATTGCCCTAAAATATACACTGGAAATAATTACGATATGAAATTAGTGGTTGGAAAAATTAATATTTTTAAAGCAATCACCAGATGGTTTGACATTTAATACAATAAATAAAACTTCAACAACAATCACTTTGTTTGAACTACATTTTTGATGATTATCTTGAAGAAGATTAGGAATTAATATTTATATTTTTTTTGTCAGTGGTGCTTTAAGCACTTTGTATTTTGTTACGTAAAAAACAATGTATTTGTTAGGTACACGACATTTTCTTTTTATTCATTTTCTGTGCGTAAACTGCTGTTCGCTTGATGGATTCCCAAATCTTAACGAACGGATTGCAATATTTATAAAAAACACGTCAGGTGAGAATGCTGTCCTTGTTCTGCCGGTATTTCAATAGAAGATGGTCCGCAGAACTAGTGACATTCATCCCTTTGGCACGGGTGCAATCGGAAAACACGCCATACGACTACGTTATTGAGTTGAACAGTTCGGCTGAAGAACGATTTGCCGGCCTTTATGTTTCCTCCGTCCTGTTTACTTTTTCTTCTCCTCAAAAAGACCATCCATACGTCATCCCTAAAGATGACCGGTCTCGAGAAAAATTATTTTCCTCAGAAAATAGTATGTGAGTTTGTGTGAAAATAAAATTAAATATTTTTAAAATATATTTAGAGTGTAAAAAGGATTCTTTTTAAAACTCGATATGAATAATTATAAATAATTCGTTAATGTTTCTTCGTTCATAGAATATCAAATCTTGGTTAACATCAGTTTTTGTTAATTTCATGGGAATTTTTTTAATTAAAGATATCTTGTTAATAAATGAATGGTTGTCTTATAACTTTACCCCATATATCTTATAAGTGTGACTAGATTCCGAAACAGTATCAGGATCTTATGACTCTGCTTCTCTGGATTGAATTGCTCATTATTTTTGAAAACATTATCTTTTAAACTTTATTCCGCTTCTACAATATTAGCTAAAAACAGCCTAGATATCAACATCTGTGATAGCACTTTAATTTCTCGTCATAGTTGTTTTTTTATTAATATTGTTCTTTGGAGTAAATATAAAAATACATGTTTTCTAAAGCATAATCACCACTTTCAGTGTACTTTCGAATAGTTACTAAGTGATTAACCGATTTACACAGATGTAGCATAGGAAATTCTAGAGTTCACAATGTATCAATTTACCATTGCAAGGCAAAAAAAATATATAGGGTGTCCGGGGGTAAATTGCGCCAACTTCGGAAATGGTGATAGAAGTACAAAAATTTTTTTTGTAATTCCATTGTTTGTTTTACCATACAATTTTTTTTCCGTAGAAGAATATTTATTTTCCATTACAAATAATTCAACTTTTTTTCCCCAAAAACTACCTTAAAACGTCTCATCTTTTTACTTCAACCACCATGTAGACCTCCTGAAATTAGCGCACTTTAATCCCGAACATCCCTTTATAGGCAACATTCATTCTTTATAAATGAACTTGTGAAAAAGTTTCACACTGCTCTGTTCTGCAATAAAATTGTGAAAAGGTGGGCGACCCCTGTACAATAATCACCGCACCGCCTCAATAGCTGCTCGGGGCTCCACGCCCGCACAGTGTGACATACTTTAGCGAATTTATTCATTCACTTAGTGAGTTTAGAGTTGACTGATTCGCCCAGATGTAACGGGATTACCCCCGACTAGCGACTAGCGACTAGCGACTAGCGACTAGCGACTAGCGAGTGTATTCTCATGGAGGCGGGATTGGATCCGGGAATGCGAAAACGAATCTTTGAGGTGTTAAGAGAAAATGTTTGGTTCAAAGAGCTTTTCTGGGAAATGTACAATTACAACACACATACTAACTGATATGCCATAATTTATTGAAACAAAATAAAAATCTGTACTTGTTCAAAAGATGGGAATGTATTTTAACTTAATCAAAAATATTAATTTCATTTGTGTGTCTGTCTGTAACTCAGGTTCGATAAACTCTAGAACTAGGATTTGATTTTAAGTTTTTTTCGAAATTGGAACTGATTGTTTAAAAATTTAAACAAGCGATATAGTCTACTTATAATAATATATATAAATATTAAATTTTAGCATGGTTGTGCGCTGAATGCAAAACGCAAACCGCAATATTAAATGTTTATTCCACTTGTTTGCACAATTGATTATTAATAAATTGACTTGAATTTTATCGTCTTCCACTTTATGTTTTTATTCTTTTCGTAGATATACTTTAAATGTTTTGTTTTAGAATATTTATTTATTCATTTCGATGATCTAAAGTACAAAATATAACTGTAGTTTTTAAAATAATTTTCATATTGAAAATCTTTTATGGTTATGTTAAAAGAATTAAATACTTTACTATTCATTCTTTACACAAGTTTCTTGGCTGTACCCAAGTGCTGTACGAGGAAATACAACGCAAAACTACACATCAAGAAAAAAAACCCTGCCTAACTACCAAAGAGACATTGGTTATATATATATATATATATTTATAAGTTTGCTTCTGATTATTTTTCACTATTCTATGCCATTTTTTGTTATTTTTAATTGTTTTATTTAGATTTGTATTGCAGCGAAGCATGCTGTGTTGCATGTGCTTTGCTTATTAATATATTATATGTACAGCTCAATTAGGGCATAAATGAATAAATAAGATTAACCAGATTTTGCGAATTAATTTTTTTTTCAAAAAAAGGAGCTGATTTACCTTTTATGTTGATTTATTTCTGAATCCATCCCTGATTGTAATACCTGGCACTAATTCACTGAACACATAATAATTTCAGGTGAAAATAAATACGAGCTTTCCTTTGTGAAATCCATACCTCCATTCCTACAGCTGTTCATAACAGACATTAAATACTTTATCAACGAAATATATATATTTTTTTTAATAACTTAGTGAGTAAAACCTCACATTGTAATATTTAATTACTGAAGACAATATTAGCGATTTCTAAACGAATCTGAAACAAAAAAAATGAGAAAAAGATACGGTCACATCTAAGATACAAACCCAGGACCCTTGCCTTGCCGGGGCACTAGATGTAACCATATCTTTTTCTGATTTTTCTGTTTCACATTTTCGTTACGAAATTGCTAATATTGGCTTCAATAAATATATGTTTATCGAATTTTGGTTATGTTTATTATATACTTCATAATACAACATTTTACAACCTTTACATAACCTTTTAAAAATTTAATGATCAACATATTTAATTAAGTCTTTAATAAAAATATTGAATTATTTTTACAATTTGTTTCATAACTAATTTACTCTAAATGCATTAGATTGTAGGGTTGGTGCGACAGGATGGAACTCTGCACAGCATATGTATTTTTAAGCCACATTAATTCAAGATGCCGCTAGTGCAAGACTGCAAGGGTGGTTTAAAATCAAATTTAAACATTAAAGATAAATACAATTGATAAATTTATAGTTTTTGTTTTGTTGGCGTGATATAATGAAGTCGTTAACTTCAGTAAAGTAGTGTTAGAGTGAGACGGTAATAGCTAATGCTATATGTACAGTAGTTTATATTTGTTCATTCTATATCCAGATATCCTCCAAGTCAGACGTTATTTCGTCATACTAAATGTTATCTATTGTCGTGTTTAATTAAACTTCACTTTCACTAAACTTGGAAAGTTTTTTTCTATAACCTACCCTTGTGAATATCTTAATTATAATATGATTGGGTTATCGTTGTTTCTTTTGTGGTTGTCTTTAGAATTAAATAAAAGCGTGTTTAGCGGGTAGACCATTATTATTGAAAGATAAATTTTTACAGAGCAATTTTCCGATAGTGGAAATAATGGTGCTTTTCTCTCTTTTGTGAGGGTTGGGGTTACACTACTCTTGCACTCGTGGCATTAAATTTTCTCATAAATAGGTAAATACTCATCAGTTATTCCGTCTCAGGTGTTTGATTTGAGCAGTGTTTTCCTGATAGGTTCCCAACCTTTTCCGCCATCCAAGTTCCACCGGATACAGCACCAAGTCATCCTCTAGATGTCATCAGTGTTAGCAGCCCCACAGCGCTGGAGAATTAAAAAAGGAACTGTAAACGCCTCCCCCCGCTCTCACCAGATGAGATGGTCGTTGATTCAACCCCCTACCCTCCCCAAACAATGCTAAGAAAAAAGGTGTCGCTTATCATCCGTGTTCATTCCATTGCACCAAGCAAGGAATGAAAGGAATTTGTAAACACGTTTAAATTTAAAAAAATATTTTTTTTTAAGATGGCTAACAAAAACCAAAGGGATTTTTTTACAAACGTAAAATAATTCATTAATTTTGTAAGATATATAAAAAATATTTTTATGAAGCTCAAAATGCGTGTCACAAAGCCTTGACAATTAACGTGTTTTATAGATGAACAGATTCACAAATCGTTATTTGTATGCCGAGAGTCAAAAAACCCAAAAATAATTTTTTTGTCAACATCCATAATGGGGTGACGAAATTACACAACGGTAAATTTCACAAACCAATATTACACTACCAGAAATACACATGGACGTTATTATGCTTGGGAAAAATTACACATGTCGTGGAGAAAAATAAAAGGAACTTAAATTACATAAATTTTTAAAAAGGTTTAAAAAATTTGGTGTCTTGAATAAATTTCATTTCGGAAAAAAAAATTAGGTCAGGTTAGGTTTTTCTGTCTGTTAATTCTGGTAAGTGTAATTTAATTAGATGTATTTTTTCTTACCATGTATCCTTGTGCAATTCTGTCAGTGTGTAATGGATCAGATATTTAATATTAATTATTGATAATAAAATGCAAAATTTGGAATAATTAAAAAAATTTAAAACATATATTATTATGTACGAACTAGCCCGAATATACAATCACCGCACAAATAACTATTTGTTTTTTAAAACCGCCTAAGTTTTCTTGTTATTAATTAAATGAGATTAGAATAATTGAAAATCAATAAATTTTCCAAAAATAATAACACGATGAACATAAACGTAAAACAATCTGATATGATTCCAGTTCTAGATAAATCTGAGACCGTTTTCAGACCGCATCATTTTTGAGAAGTTAATTTCCTGTCAAAGTTCTTTAACTGAAATCTTTGTATGAATGTCGATCTCGGAGTTGGGGGACGTAATAATAGAATGTATAAAGAATAAAGATTTATCTCAACTAAAACCACGAAACATGAGATATTAGGGTGACATTCAACAATGGAAAAGTATTATTATTCAATTTACGGAATACCTACCCATGTAAAAGTTCTTAAATATTTATTTATATAATTAAGGAAAAAAAACTAAGGTTATAACATTTTTAAGTAAAATTTATACCACTTATAAACAGTATCTTATTTTGTATTTTCTATGTCTATATTTATGATTTTTTCATCGACGGATGTAAAATAACTATGTTTTTAGCTGTGACATTTTTTTTTTAAACTGAAACTTTTTGGCTTATTTTTGGAGCAGGATTACAAAAGAGGAATCTTAGATACGTTCAATATAAATTGAGACAACCTAAAAATGACATATTTTCTAGAAAATATTGATGTCTAATGAATGATATTGTAATAATTTAAAATTACTGAATAACTTCATAGACTGCCCTTAAATGTTAAATGCTAGAAGCATTGGTGTACCTGTTAAAAATAATCAACTCCACTATCTTTTGCACTGTGACAACCGTAACGCAAACTATGACTCAGCTGTCTCATATCTATGACATATTCAAGACATCTCCGTCCTGCATCAAAGCAAAAACAATCAATTCTGCATGTATCTGACATGTATCTACTTTAGTAAACGAAATAAAATAATAAATGTATTAAAGTACTTAACGAGAAAGCAAGGAGATCTTTCAAAAAGCATTTTCTCAAGAACACGCTTTCGCCAGTGAAAGGCTCTCGGAAAACAGTCCTTAAAACCAGGGCCTTATCTGCGCCTTGATTACTTGTAGCAGGAGTAAATTAGTCGCCTTCCCAGTCAATTATTTGGTGAGTAAACCGCTCTGCGCTAGTCGTAAAGTCCCGGCGTTTGACAGCCGCCGTTGCTGACATCTGCCGATATAAAAAAAAAAATATTTCAAAAATGGAACAAGGCGCGCGGGAGATAAGGCCATATCCGGTTCCGCGGCGCTCGCCATCTTGGAGGCAGTCATCAAAGGCTCCAGCTAGTACCTACCCATTACTAGGTACTACTACCCCCGGCCAGTGGAGAAATATAAGGAATTTATTTACTTTTAAGTGCGCAAACGACGGGACCGATACGTATGTTCAGCGGCTTCTTAATTTCCTCCCAGAGATAACACCGTGGCTGGCTGCCAGAGTTATTCCCACTTTTATTTTTATTGTCACTTTTAACGATTGGTCCTTCGTTTCGTGTTTTCTATCTCGCTTTGGGGGAATACGTGTGGTGTACTTAGAAATCTTAGGGGACAAATAACTATCAATGTCTTTATTTAATGCGCACACCGAAATACACATACCTATATGTTTATTTTTGAAATAACTTAACGAGTAAAACATCAAATTGTAATATTTAATTATTGAAGACAATATAGGCGATTCTTAAAAGAAAATTTTAATCAGAATCGCCGCTCTACCAACGAAGCTAATGGGACCTTATCTCTTTCCTAAGTATGATTCAGTTAAATATGACAGAAGGAGATATAGGGTCCCATTAGCTCAGTTGGTAGAGCGGCGCCCCGGCAAGCCGAGTGTTCTGGGTTCAGGTCCTCAATGCGGTCGTAGGTTTATCTGATTTTTCTGTTTCAAATTTTCGTTTAAGAATCTCTAATATGGTCTTCAATAATGAAATATATCAACACATTTATTCAATCCCGGTGTACCATAATATTACTATTAAAAAACTACATTACATCGACTTAAGGTTCTACTCCGTATCTCATTCCTGTGCAGAAATATTGTGTTAAGTATTCCTCGAGCATCTCCGACTTATTCTACCATACAAACCACTATCTTAAAACTCCTGGCAATAATAAAAACTAACTTTGAAATTTTCAGCAAAATCGGACTACTTTTCGAGTTTTGCGAACACAAATATAGGAAGGCTGATTTTTTATCAAGATTGTAATATTATAATCCGTTGAATTAACTTATTTTTACAGAAATATTGGATTCTTCGTACACCTATAATCCTCCATAGTATAATATATACGAAGGCATTCAATTCCTCCGTTCTGTTCAATAACACATTGACACTAAAAACTGTAAAAGAGTTACGTCTACGACCAAACCATTCTCAGAGATGATCTTGTGGTGTACATACTTTACATTCAATCGTGTTAATTGGCAATTCTAAAACACTGTTTGGTTTACAATGCTTGAACACGACATATTAAGGTTGTTTTCTTCTTATGTTCGAACCCTTCACGTACATAGAAATGTGCTTTGGTACGCAAGATAATGCGCCAAGACTAAAACATTGACCCGTCGTGTTCTCTTAATTACCTACCACAAGCAACGGTTTCATTAATTGAATAAAAAGATAAAGGAAGATTTAGGTAAAAAAAAAAACCGCACAATTTTCAAAAGTGGAATTCAGTTCGATCAAGCAACCACTTCTAGCAAAATTACAAAAGGTTGTAGAATTTTAAAGATGAAATATGTTGTCTTAAGATAGCGGCAGCATCCGCTATTTGGAACTGTCATCTCCGTGGAGGTAAGATTTTCCGGCTGGTGTCACAGAGCGGTGTATCAGTATTGACGGCTGGGGATGCTTACAGGTATTAACTTTAATGGATGTTTAAAACCAGAGGACAAAAAATCTCTGCAGGATCCAAAAAGTTTGTGATTCGGGGAAATCCGATTTATCGACCTTTTGGTTTGTCCTTGTTTTTACTGAAGGAAACCTTAGGAACTACGTTATAATACTACGTTTCTCCTGTTTTTCTTTTAAAAAAATAAATAATTGTTAAAATATATTTGTAATATCTAATCTTCATGATAGGTAAGATCGACAGTCATACCCACTAACTATATATTGAACCAGTCAATCATTATCTCTAAAATGGATGGGTGAAAAATATTAGAAATGCATGACTTTTTAGATTTGAAAAATCAAATATTTTTAATATATTTAAATATATGTATTTATTAATTTATGTGCTTGCTCGGATGACAGGAACATAGATTCATGATTCATTTTGTATTGTTTGTTTTCAAAAATTAAAAGATCGCTGGCAAACAACTGACTGACTGTTATGAGCCATAACCAATACTAGACATCTATTTACGGTTCAATTAACATTATAATTTGACCATTTATAACATGACGCTCGACCTAATAAACATGTAAGGCGAAATATTTTTTTATTTATTTATCGGTTGGTTTTTTGTTTTCCTTTGTCGCAGGAAAACTTCCAAAAAACTTTCCTGAGAACGTTGAACTTAGCTGAGCTTTAAGGGGGTAGTTTTCCCAATATTCTTCCCTGATCATGTAGTGCAACGCGACAGGATAAGTGAAGCTGTGGCGTGTTATCGTGGTACAGCAGAAACAATTTAGTGTCCCGCTAATTGCCGCACCCGTACCACCCGCCTTCCTTAACCCCACACACTGCGCCCACCACACCGACTTCCCACCCGCATCCACCCTCTGCTGGGGGCGGACCCTACGAGGATTAACTAGACTGTATTGGAACTTACATTCTTACCGGCAGCATCCCCATACTTGTGATATGTTGGCAAACGTAATAACTTGAGGATGATAGTTTCATTTTTTATTTTTTTAAATAGAAATGATATGTTCAGTCACTCACATCAAAAATTAAATCCAACTATATTTCATCATATATTTCATCAAGCAGGACTTGAAATCAACGTTTCAATTTTGAAAGTGCGGTTTTTGCAATGATCCTTTAACTCATAACCGATAAAGGTAATTACGTAACAAAGGGTGAAAAACAGACCAATACGTACGAAAGATTTAATTTCTATCTATATGTTTTCTGACTACACCCTATCCATCAAGAGCATCTCCTATCCCCATCTTATCTTTCTCTTCCCTTTATCTTCTTGTTAGTTTAATGCAAAATAAAACTCGTATCCCTTATCAATATTAGCATACTAAAATATATGTATATTTGTACTAAAAAAACTATTTATTTCTTACAAATAAATGAATCCCAGAAATTATAAAATTTATATGTTGGTTGAATCTACTTCATTAAATCTCGAATATATGCCTAAATTAACCTTCGTGTAATGATTGGCTGTGTGATTAATTACAAAGGACGGGTTGTTTCGCAGAATTTCAATAATTCATCAAAATTTTTAAAGTTTTGTAAAAGTTCTATTCAAGTTCTGTTTCTATGTAATTATGGGGCAGTTGTTTCATAGAACTGAAATAAAAACAGTCAAATAGCACCTTTACAGAACTTGTATTTTAACTGAAATTGTACGAATTGTTCAAATTCCGCGAAACATCTCATCCTAACACTCTCTAGTGTTCCAGTCACTTAAGTTTAAGTTTATAATGTTTCAAAAAAATTAAAGTTTGAATATTATTACCCTTCAATGGTGTTCTAGGCCATTATGTCAAATTATTGAGAGAGTGAAGGTGAATTTATTTAAATTAATTTTGTTTATATTGACAAATTTCAAATGCATATGGAATATATTAGTCGAATTCAGACTCAGAAGGGATGATATGTTGAATGGAAGGAAGGCACATTTAGATAAGGCTTGATAGAAAAGAGGATATTTGTTTACAGAGAGACAACCAAAAAAAGTGTAATCTAAAGTTTCCACTTCTAGAACACAGAAGGTATAATCTGGGGAGTCAAGCATGCGAATTTTAAAAAGGTGGGAAGAACGGAACAATGCCCAATCCTCATTCGAGTAAGCGTGGAAATTAATTTTTTGGAGAAATAGGGGTATTGTTGAAACCACGGTTTTGATGGGATAGTCCTTTGTATTGAGGTATAGCATAATCCTTCTTGGATTGACTAGCAATGTGCCAATACTCTTGCCAAACATGGCGGGATACATCTTTGAGGATGGAGAAATGTCTGATATGAGAATGTGGTTTACGAGGATAATAATTAGGTTGGATGATCCTTGTTTTGCCAAGGAATCCACAATATCATTACCCACGATGCCAACATGTCCAGTTTGAATATTTAAAAATCCCGATTTCTAAATCGGTTCACAGTCGACCATTTTTCTGCAAAGGCACTCAATACTGTAAATAAATAATCATTTTTTCATTGCCGAACAACTTTCTTAAAAAAACACCGACTTTCAAACACAGTCTTGCATGTTCCCCAAACGCTTATTATCCTAGGCCAGACAGATAAGGACGAAGAAAATTCCCTATTAAAAAATAAATCATAAAAAAGGTCAAACGCATTACTCAAAGCCTTTAGTAGGCATCATCTTAATGTTTATTACTTCTATCATAAACATAATGCCACGTTATTACGTCTCGGATCCGGGAGAGGAAAGCGAATTTATTTACTTTAAAATAGTGCGCCTCCGCCAACGTAAAGCAATATTACGCCTTGAATCTGATACTGAGACAGTATACAGCCCATCCATTCTGGTCTCGGGTTCCTTCCACCTAAAATAAGCTATTCCGGCATAAATAATACCCAATGTAGTCTTTCCTGGTGAATTATCTTTATGCTTCTGTTTTTAAGGCGAATCTGGGATCTCAAAAAACAATGGAGTGCCATCTAGCGGTGGCGCAAACAATCATAAAAATATTACATTGCTCGTATAATAATATTGTTGTGTAACGTCGGTAATACATTATTGCGAGATAAGGGATAAACTACACCCCAATGGCGTATATAACACTTTTGCTTTGTGGGGAAAGCCTTGGGAATGTACTGATACGGACGTACAGGGGGTGTTACTGAATTTAACCACTTTCTGTTCAAATATGTATTTTTGACAAACAATTCAATTATTTATAAACTTATTTTATTTCCTCTACCGACTATGAAGGTAGTAAAAGTTTATTATATCAACTATAAACTTGGCAATAAATCAATTACTTACAAAAAACTTATCAAAAAGTTACTATGTAAAACTGCTTCATAAAATAATCATGTTCGTGTTCAAATAAAAGCCTTCTGACTTAAGAATACTTTTTTTAAATTATATACATGTAGGTATTAAAAATAAATGACAGAAAGTGTTTTTAATTATTTGATTACACGCGTATTTAGTCATATTTCAAACTCGGTCTTGGCATACACTCCTTGCATCATTCACATTCATACATCGTCTCATACATACTCTTCTATTATTCTGACTCTTGACATGGCCCGACTCAAGTATCTAATTCACTTAATCGTGCCATGTCTTCCTCGGGCGTCCCCGATTTCTGCTACCATTCACATTTGGTCATATATTCTCCTTACATTCCTTTTTTCGTTCATTTGCAAATATATTTTATATTTGATGGTATTATATACTGCCTTGATTTAATTAGCCCGATTACCAACTAGAAATACTCGATCAAAAATATATTTTTATCGCCTCCACAATAAATCATTAGGATAATATCAGGACTAATACAACTTTTCATATAGCTTGTACCTAGGTTGCATGCAGTTAGCAATAGTTTATCAGAAACAGGGGATCGATAGTAGTAGTGTTCAACCGCACAGAATTTAGTAACAAAAAGACTATAATAACACTCCTGATAAATAAATATTAATGTTAGCTTTTATTAACATTTTGCATGTGTACTATTTTATAATTTATTCAATAAATTTTACATTTTTAATAATGTTCCCATTAAGTTATTATATGTATAAATATATCACATGTTTTTTAAAGCCAAATGGGCGTATAATATAAATCACTAAAATAAAAAAACCTGAAATCTTAAAACAAATTGATAACCTTAAAGAGAAGTCTGCAAATGGCCCGGATAACTTAAGCAATACCACAATCAAATCAAATTAAAAAACTCATCATCATCCCATTACATCACATCTTGCATTACATCAACAGTTGCATCAGACATAGCATTTACCCCGACAATTTTAAACTCTCCCACATCATTTCAATATATAAATCCGGATCCCAATGCAAAACAGATAACTACTGAACTATCGCTCTAACTTCACAACTCAAAATCTTCGAAAAGTGTTTAAAACAACAAATTATGAATTTTCTAGAATCTAATTCAATCCTCTCAGCTAACCAATATGGCTCTAGAACAAACCTTTGCACCGATGACGCAATCTTTAGTTTAACCAAAAACATATACTCTAACCTAGACTCTAACACTAAGACTCTAACGATTTTCTTAGACCTAAAGAAAGCGTTTGACACGGTCAACCATAAAATTCTATAAAGAAAATCTCTAACGTTGTTATCAAAAACAAAAGTCTCATGCTATTAAAAAGCTACATATTAAATTGCCAACAATCTACAAAAATAGTATCAACCTTGAGCGCTTACGATCTAGTAAAACATGGTGTTCCACAAGGAACTGTCTTAGGTCCACTACTCTTTCTAATCTACATCAATAACCTATGCAACATAGTAATACCAGGTAAAATTCTATCTTTTGCCAATGATACTGCAATATCAGTACAAGGTAAAACATGGGAAGATACAATAAGTTAAGCCAACAAATTCATTACAACAGTCAAAGATTGGCTGGACAGAAATCTTCTAAATCTAAATTATGATAAAACCGTTTTTATTCCCTTCTATAATACCCAAAAGTCATCCCCTTAAAATTATCCTAACCTGAAGTTCCATAATATTCATTGAAACTCTGCGATAGGCTCAAACTGCAAAAATGTAAAATTAGGAAATTGTATCAAATTTTTGTAAAAATTTAAATCGGTCTAGCCAGAGACACTACGTAAATATGCGTGTACACAGTGCCTCACTGCAAAACTAGGCTCTCCCAAAACACATTAACTATATTGGCCCAAAATTGTTTAATTTCTTGCCGAGTTCCATCAAGATGTGCCAAAACCTAATCTCATATAAAATAAATGTTAAAAGCTGGGTAAAAAAAAATCTGGAAGTGAGAGAATTTTTTTCCATAATTTGTACTACGAATATGATACCTAAAATATGCCACTGCCGTCTACATTAAAAAAAAATAACTCCTATTTAACTTCAACCTTAACTGTTTTTTTATTAAATACGAAAAAACTCATGTAAAATCATATTAATCTAACTATAGGAACTACACATATTTTTCAATCTTTATTTAACCACCACTGTTTTGAATACATAACTTATATTGCCCACGCACTCGCCTTTGTGGAATTTTTTTGTTACTGTCTTATGTTTTCTATAATTATATATGTAGCTGTATGTATCAATAAAATTGCCAATAAAAAAAATAAAAAAGGCGAAAAAAATATATCCATTTGGTTACAATTTACGTAAGTTCATCATAATCTTTCCTTTAAATACTTGGTCTCAATTTGCCTTGGCATATATTTTATTATTTCTTTTAAATTTTTGCTTACTATAATTTCAAACGATGTGCTAATTTAATGTCATAACATAATATCTCTAGAACAGATAATAATAAAATAATTTAAAAGTTCTCCGCCAACACACAAAAAAAATAATAAAACAAATTAATATTAAGAAAATAGAGAATATTTTTAAGCACCCTGTTTGCCAAATCTCATATCTTCCCATTAAAATAAAGCGTTTTGATATTGTAATGTAAAAGATTTACGCGAGTCCTGAAAATATTTTAGCTTCAGCCAACTTCAAGCCAGGTGAAGGTGAAGGTGATTCCCAGAAAGAAAACCAATTCATTACGGCCTGGTCATAAGATAAACTTTACTTTTATTTCACCGACTTCAAGATTACAAAAGGAACAAAGACGATCATAACAATGAAAAGTTGATTGCATATATTTTTTTACTTAATTTTTTTTTTCCTTATTCATTTTTCAAAACTTAAATGATATCAAGATAGGTAGGACCTACTCTGTTCATGAGAGTTTAAAATATATTTAATATATATATATATATATATATATATTTTTTTTTTTAAACTTTCGTAGAATATTTTTTCCTAGATAGAATATTTTTTCCTCATATGAGGACCGCGGGTTCCAATCCCGGCATGCACAAGTAAATTTTATTTAATTAATTTGTATTATTTCACAAATTATTAATTTAAAATAATATGTAGTGTACTTGCGGCACGTTCCAGAGTGGAAGATACTCTCAGTATCGCCCGGTGTAAAAGACCACCATTCTGAATCGAAACCTTGCTTGAAATGGTTTTTGCTCTTATAATGATTTGTTTTTGGGGTATTATGCCGTGCCTCCTTCTTTATTCAACGTTTCGGACAGCATTGCAGTGTCCGAAACGTTGGCTAAAGAAGGAGGTAGTGTAACACGGCATAATACCCCAAAAACAAATCACTTTAATTCTTTTGGCCTTGAAAATCTCAAATCATACCTGGCTTTATCTCTGTTTGGTATATTTATCCGAATAACCAGTTACTTCCCCACCTTCCTCTTTCCCATCTCCTTCCCCTAATACCTTTAACCTCACAACAAGATGTCATAGTCTCACTGGCTCTAGACGGTTGGGAGCAGTTGGGACTCTTGTGCTGTATTCTCATTAAATAATTATAAAATATTATTCTCTTATTAGTTTTACGTAAATATTCATTTAATTATTTTTTAATTAATTTTCGGGAAATCGACAGTTTACATTTAATCAGTTTATACATAATTCATTATATAGCCAAAATAAAACCAATTATGGATTTCCTCCTTGTGACTTTACATCTACTGAGACAGCATAATATTTTAATATTTATTGTGTTGTACAACTTAATCAATGTACCACAATTACTGTAGAATTTAAATATTTTGTCGTTTAAATCAATTGTTTATATTGATGCTTCATTTTGAATGTACAAAATATTCAATGGCTATTGAAATATGGATTGAATTTCTAAAAAAAAATGAAAACCTGTAGCACAATAATGCACATGAAACGAGGAAAATAAATTAAATTAAAATCCCTTTCAGAAAAAAAAAAACAGAGTCAAAAGTCGTTGATGTACGGAAATTAAGATATTTTCCGAATTCTCAGAAGAAATAAAATTATAAGGAAACATAAAAAAATGTAAACATACAATAGTAAATATGTGAGTGATTTGTTCTATGAAATGTATTTTAAATAATGCATGTGTAAGTAAGTATTAGGACATAGAACAATGTACCTTAAAATACCACAAACAAATTAATAAATACTCCACGTAAAACCATATTTTTCCTGATAATAGAATAATTATTACCTATCAGTAAAATTTATGTTATACTTGTGATTGTTCAATAAATTCGCTTTAAATTTAAGCGTATTTTTCAAAATTTTAACTGATTGTGTGAAAAATTGAGATAAGCAATAACCTACCTATAATATTTTAACAGAATTTTAACAGTATTTTAACAGAAAATTGTTTTAATTTTCAAAATTGTAACTGATATGTCAAGAATTCAGATTACCCCGTGATTTTTCAATGGTCTGCGCTAGTAAGTTGATAATAATTTGGTAAATATTTGAGTAATACATTACTGCACATACGTGGAGATCATTTGAACACACATTTTATCATACGTTTGTAAATAAGTGATAAATCTATTTGATTAGTAAAGCAAATCGTTTTATTTAGGGCTACGAAAATCCTCTCTCGGTGATTTATTGCGCTTAGCCTAGCTAACGTAAGACAAAATATGAACCTTCTATGCGTGCTGTAAATCACACATGTGACAACTCAGTGTCTTTGTAAGGGATATCTCAATATTTGTATAAGTGTTGACTTATACGACTAGGCTCCAACGAATTAAGCTGCCAGTACTGCGGAAGTGTTAAGAATTTGGAAGTTTTTTTTAAAGAAATTTAAATTACTTAGAGACCCTTTTTTAAACCTACTTCGCTGTCTAATTTGGTTGGGAATTTCTTTTAAGGTTCTCGTCATCATCCAAATGTTGGGTCCTATATTAGTTATGGGTTTGTATTTTAGATACCCTCCTGAGATGCAATAAACAAATTTGAATGCACCTGAAGATAGAGATCTTAATCTTAATCTACCCGGTAATCGGTTGTAAGCCTCACTAAAACGGTTTTTGTCGGTAATTTACAATTTCAACTATGTTATTTAAAACATACAACAAAAAAATTCTACACATTTTTAGACCAATTTTTTTTTCTTCAAATCTCAGGCGAAAGATTTTTGTTAAACTAGTTTGATGTGAAATTTGTTAAGATATGACGCAAACACAGGGCTAGTTAAATGTATGGGAAAGAAAGCGAAGATCCTTGAAGTGAGGCAATTAACCCTTCATCCCACTTACCTCACTTTCCCCACCCGGCAAGGTGTGATGCCGTGGGGGAGTTAGGGGCCCGTTGGGGAGACCGGGCAAGGAGAAGGGGAAGAGGAAGAGTAAGAAAGCGCGGCCATAACTCATCCATCCCGCAAGATTACTGATCTTTAATCCCCTCCACCGCCGTTTTCTCCTAAAAGTTAAGATTTACGAGCCACCAGGAATTATATTATTAGCTAACGGGTGGACGCATCGGAAAACTAAAAGGAAATAAGGGGTAGCATAACAGGGGAAGAGTTTTTGTGTATAAGTAATGTATAGAATAGACACAGAAATTGGTGGTAGAAAGTGGATTTCTGAAGGTATTGTGTCATTGAAATCACGCAAGTTAAAGTTTTGTTTATAATTTTTTTCATCGTTTTTTTTTTTTTTGTTAATTCAATCACATTAATTGCACAGGTAAAACATTTTAAAGAGACCCTTACTCTTGTAGTGGTTAGTGGTGTACTGGATGGATCAAAAATAATTTAATTTAATATTAAATTTTTAGGAATACGAAAATTTAAAAAAAAAACATAAGCAGATCATTAGTGAATTGAATTGCGAGTCTTGAATTTTAATATTTGTCAGTATAAACAGACAAATACTGTTTATATAAAACAACTCACTAGGCTGACAACTGCATAATATTTTTATACATTATAAAACAAAATCATAATGCACAAGATTCCCAACTTCTGGAGCCCAGGGTTCTTATGTTTGGTGATGTGAGTCTTAATGGAAAAATAATTCTATTCAGATCTGGTCTCTAAATATCAGGTCAACAAAGCCAGCGGACCTGACGGAAAACCTGCCCCGATCCTTGAACGGTGTGCTACAGAATTAATAGGAAAGGTGCCAGATCTTTAGAAAATGCGATTGTTTGTTCGGTTTCTAGGTAGAGGGACCGCTTCGATCCTTCCCACTACCGCCCCCATAGCCATCACTACCATACTCTCCAAACACAGCAAGTGACATTACAAGAAACGTTTTAAACGCAACATACTTCGACTAAGAACTACCAACATTTTCTTTATTTTCTTAACGCATGTTTTTATTGACTGCTATCTTTATGCATGATTGCATGATTCTTACCAAAATAACCCGTAGAGCAGGGGTGGAGAGCCTACGGCCCGCAATCTTAAGTTAAAACCAGTTTTGTCTTATGATGGAATGTTGTTGGAATGCTGTGTTAAAATTCCAGTTGCGGATTCAACTGCTGAAGCATTTCAAAGGAAACCGTTTGCATGTTCTGAGTGGAGTTTAAATTTTAATAACACATATTTACTTGTTTAGCGGTTAACGATTATTTAAGCTCATGGATTCTTATGCAGAATTACTCTTACTTTACTACTACTATTACTTTTGAACGCAACTTGAAATTTGTTTTGCGGACTCATCTATAAACGCAACCTAAAGGAAACCATTCTCGCGCTTAGAGTGAATTTTCTAGTATTAGACTCAATTGTGAACATGAAAATGGTCACTTATTTTCTTTTTTTTATTCGATGTCCGTTTTTTGTCCGTTGGTAAAATTAGGGTATAATAACATATCAAGGATTCCGACAATCTTGAAAATCTATGTTCAAATGAGCAAGCCCATACACTCACTCGTAATCTAAAGTAGATACAAATTAGACTAGATAGTTTATAAAAAATTGACTCCATAATTCTTAAACAAAATATTTCTGAATTTCGGCAGTTCGGCCCTGCCATCATCCCAGTATACCTCAGTGAGAAGCGGTGAAGTAAGCGTGGCTTATTATGATATATCTAGACTAAATCACATTATAACAAACACTAGCACCTCCCGTGGCTCTTCAGCCCTCCACCTCCGACACCTTCCACCTTCCAACTCCCACCCCAACTCAACCCCCACCCCCACCCACCATCAAACCACCCCCTCACAACTTACTCAACTCCCGAATTAAAATGGCGATAAATCTAAAGATTATTCGCAGGGGGTCCAAAGCGCTCGGTGCGATCGACTCAGATTTCAATTAACCTGTTATCTTAGAGGTTTTCTACTCAACTTTCCCTAGGAAGAAGCAAAGCGAATTAGGTTTATTGCTTTTACTAATAGGATCTCGATAATAATTTAAGAAAGAAGTGGGTAACTCATTTATGTGTATATTGTTTAAGTTTTGGTTAGAATTATGATTCTTTAATCAAGTCAAAATATGTATGATACATGATTCACATAAAAAACATTAACTCTTAAATATTTCATCTGCTAATTTTTTGTATCTCGGAGGCAAAATACATTATTTAATTTTTTTTTTCTGAAAATTGAATTTAAACAAAGGTAAAAGATTTTTCAATTTATCTTGGGGTAAATAGTATGGTTTTTGAAACATTTTTTAATTTCTGTTTCCAAAGGACTGAACAAACAAACCTGTACATTCAGCAAGAGGGTTTTATTAATTTTTAATAATACAATAAATATATTTATAGAAATGTTAATTTTCATTCAGGGCATAAAGTAGGGGGCGCAGTTCTTAAATGAAGTAAGTCCATCAAACTTTATTTTGAGAAAATGGGAACTAAAGATATTTATTTGTTTTCCAATTCCTCGTTTCGAGTACCTTAAAGAAAAATAAATGACCAATCCGTTGATAATTATATTGTCTATGTATATTATTTATAATTAATAGAAAAATAAAATATAATAAATAACGTAGAGACTCTTTGAAATGAACTATCAAATGTGCTTTATTCCTATTTCGAAATATAATAATAAAAATCTACATGTAACATACCTATGTATTATTAAAAAACGCATATTTTAGATAATAAAGCAGAAAATGTTTGAGAATAAAGTTGAATCACATTTACCGTTCATCAGTATTTTTGATAAATATTATTTTTATTTGCTACCGACTTTTCCACAGATTGCAAATACACTCGGAAGACAAAACTTCACGTAAGTACCTACATTTAGATTAACTTTAATAGAAATATTATAAGAGATACTTACTAAAATACAAAAAATATTAAAAAAAGATATTTTTTTCGATTCATATCCATAAATGGAACGCCATTAAATTAATCATTACTAGGAAATAAATGTTTTATCGTTCTATTGATGGAATATTTTTTTCCAATTCCTGAACATTTCTCAATAAACCTGATTAAATTACTATTAAATATACACTGAATTTTTATTAAATAAACTGGTTTCTGCAGCACTAGAAAAAGATTTTATATGTCAATCGTGTAAAAAATGACCTTATTGTTTGTGATTTATAAGTAATTTTCCTCATAGTATAATATGTGAAACTGTGTATTCGTAGGCTTTATGTATGTTAAGGGTTGGGGTTGATGAAGACTTAGCACGCGGAATGCGGAGAAGTTCTCGAAAAAGGGAATATTCACAAGGCGGTGCGGAATATTGTTTCGGAGTTTAACAGAAGGAATATTTATGGTCATAACTTTATTTAATATCAAAAGTAAAGTATGTGTGTGCAGTTTACCGGCGCTGGGATGAAAGACGCTGTATCCTGCCATCTGCCATCTCAACGTTTTAAGCCCGGGATTCTAACGTCACTATATTTTTACTCGTCCTTATAACTTTCAAATCATATGGTGTCTGGTGTGAGATAATATTACCAATCTACATATTCCTATGTTATTTTATAAACTGTACGTAATGTTGTAATTTCAGGACCTCAATGTTCAGAATTAAAGTTATTTTAATTAAATGAAAAAAGAAACTTTTTTGCGCCACCATTTAATAAAAATTATCAGCGTGTTTCAAAACCAATGTTTTCTTCATCGGGATACAACTTATTCTGAAAACTGATGCATATGAAAATAGACAAATAAGTATAGACATATTTGCACCTATTCATAAAATTATTACAAGAAACTGTGTTTACTTAGTTATAAAAAAAAAATATAAAAAAAATATATAATTATTATATACAACAGAATCCAGGATTAACGAATTTGTCTAAATAATAATATTAAAAAAGTACCAATAGAGGTAGTAATAGGAAAATAATTTTACATTTTGTTAATCTTTATTATATTGTTATATTTTTTATAAATTCTAAAAGATTACTTTTTTTTTCTCAACTACCATACTAGGCTCATGCTAGTAATATTATATTATAGTGTAAACAATATTCGTCCTAAATTAATTTAAATAAATTAAATCATTTTATTAAAATAACGTCACGAAAGGAATTTGCAATTACTGGAGAAGGAGTAGTTATTTCTTTTAATTAGTTATCCTGCCTAACTGTTTCCAAAAACACTTCCTTTTTCAGAATATATCACAAAATGTAATTTAATCTTGAAGCTATTTTTAATTTAAATACAATTATTTTTTTTATTTATTTATCAAGGGAAAATGTACATGTAAGTAATAATGTTTACAATTTACGATGACAATATTTAATACTACTCTTCCAGAGAAGCATTCGCTTGTGGTTGGAAGAGGAGTGTACATTATTGTAGATATACATATAGAATCAAGAGAAGTAGGAAAAAATATAGTAATTAAACTGTACTACCAGTAGCTATAATATATAAATAAAAACATGATGTTATTAGTTTCTGGGATTAAGAAATTTTTTTTTTTTTTTTTTAAATATGTATACTATATTTGGAGAAGAATTTGCTTCTTAAGTGGAATATTTACTATTAATTTTTTTGATAATTTATCTTTGAAATATTTTTTCAAAATGCTCAAAGCTTGGCTTTTGTCGTTAATGATTCTGATTTCCTCAGGGAGTTGATTGACAAAGGTTCTTCCTTGGTATGTATAGTAATTATGTGCAAAGGAAGTGTTTGATTTTGGACATAGAAAAATGTATTTAAGTCGAGTGCGGTTTTCAGCTAGAAATTGGTATTTTTCTTTTTCTTTTATGATTTGAATTAATGATTTTTTAATGTACAGATCTTTAAAAGGAGGTACTTGAAATTCTTCGAATAAGCGGTCTGTTGGATAGTCCGAAGGTTTTTTAATTTTAATTTTTTGATTTTAATAATTATTCTCTGCCCGACTTCTATTGGAAGGAGGTTAGTTTTATATGCGGATCCCCAACTAATGATGGTATTTTGTAAAGTTGATTGAACCAAAGCATAGTATATTATATATAGGTTTTTTATCGACGGAAAATTTCTGATTCTTTAGAATATATATATATATATATATGTATATTAGTTTTCTAATATTTTTTACAACTTGACATATTTGGTCTTTCCATTTCAGATTTTTATCTATAATTATTCCTAGATATTTGATTGTGTTTGTTGTTTTTAATATTGTGCAGTTTGTGATACATTAATTTTTATCGTGTGTTTTGGAATTTTCATGTATGATAATGTCAAAGTGTTTAGGGGTGTCTTTTGATTGTATTGCAAATGGAATGATAAATGTTTTATCGCTATTTAGTGATAATAAATGAATGCCGAAGAAATTCTTAAGAGTGTTTATGTCTTCTGTGGCTTTTAGCGTTATTTTTTCCCAAGTCTTTTCCTTTTAAACTATTTATTTATGCTTTTAAACTATTTTTTTAACTAAAGCAATCTTTACCGGGTAAAAAATATCCTGACAATATTTGAAAATTTTCCACAATCATCGTTTATACGCAGAAAATGTTGCTTGTGTAATGATGACAATATTGAAAAAAAACTTCTGCTCTCATCATAATACAACATAAAATCAACTAAAATTACTCGATCGAAAATTCTTTTTAATTGCAACAACAATATCAAGACTGAGTCATTTAGATACGTGTCTAAATTGCATGCAGTTGGCAAAAATTTCGCAAAAATTGTAAATTTGTTCAAAAGCACTGAATATAGTTACAAGAAGGCTATAATAATATTTTTTTATTTGCTTTATAAACAGTATTTATACATTCATATTTTACAGTGTTAGGAATTGTTTATATCATTGACAAATAAAATAACAACATAAAAAATATAACCAAATTAAAAGAAAACAAATACATAACAATATTATATAAGCAGTTCTGATAAAATAGCTACTTAAATATACAATATAAGTGTTTTTTTTTAAAAAAAGGTTAAAATTTAAACATTGGGTGGGCATTAATAATAACAACGAGAAAAAGTGATGTTATCTAAGTAAAACTGCTGCTATTCTGTTTTTTAAACTTATTTTTTAACATACTTCAATAATAATAAAGTAAGCATAATACTATTCTTCTGCAGGGGTTCAGTAAAATTTTATTTACTACATAATTACTGTTCCACTAAATTATTATATATATCATATATTTTTTTATAGTCCTTATGGTCGTAAAATATAAATCAATAAATAATTATAAAAAAATGTTCTTTGGTTAGTGTGATCACCATAAAACATTTCTTTCTACATTTAATATGAAATTACAACCGTGAAGAATTATTATCATTTTTTTAACATCCATATTTTCCAGATCTAAAGTTTTACATTACTGTGAATAAAGAGACTCAAAAAATATTTTCTTTGCTTATGTTCTTTATCACTTTTAAGTAAGCATTATTACAGAAACTCTGTAATATTTCATCTAAAAATATTCAGTGACATGTTTACCGCATATTCAAAATAGTACCTACCTTCCCTCTAGCGGTTACCAGGATAATATAAGGAGATAGAGGACTGAGAGGATATAATATATGGCAGCCTTTCATGAATCTTATTAAGATATCCTTGGCCTGTTGTGGGGAGGGAGGCTCCACGGCTGGGGAAGGGCCTTAAATGTTGGTGAACTGAAAGTACCAGAAAACAGACCTACTGTATTGGAAATTGTATTAAAAAGTGCAATAAAAACCGTTTTGTATTAAAACCGTGCTGAAAACTGAAGAGCAGTTTTTTACAAGGTTTATAGGAGCCGAATATAAGAGCTCATTAATCTATTGCCGACGCGACAACCAGTCAAAAGAATTAACTTTACAATCCACTCTCACCACCGGACTCAGCTCCGAGCTAGCAGAAAGATAATCATTAATTATTCCTTCCTTCCTGATTGCCAACGATTCAACAATTCCATTTGTCCTCCCGTATAAGCTTCCACATTCGTATTCAATGCTGGACAAATACGATGTAAATTTAATTCATCAAAAGCCCGCGTAAGTTGTCACAACCAGTGTTCTTTCTTCACTATTACTGATCGTACTATCAACTTAATATCGCAAGTTCTATTTTAAGCTTTAACACGACCGTCTCGTTTTCATCTGTCTGAATTTTTTTTGTGTATTCCGTCTTTGTTTCAAGATGGTAGCCGTGTTGGATACTACCTTTTTATCCCGTCAGGATTCGAACGAGCGTGGATCCCACTACGAGCTTCAAATCGGAATAATCAATATTATGGTAGCTGCATCAAGAAAATTTAAAAAAAGATTTTTTATTGAGATAGAGAAGCTCTTTTAGACAAATTGCATAATTCCTTATTTGATTTTATTTGTTTGTGGTTTGTAAGATATTTAGATATTTTAATGTCAACGTACGATTTCGAAAGAAATTTTCCTTTTGATTTATTAAATGAGATAAAATTAAAAGTATACTTTTTTCAACGGACACGTTTCATTAAGATTGAAAATGAGTTTGAAAAATATTAATTGTTTATCAAATATGGAAAAATAAAAAGGTTAATTTACTTAATCTTTAAACCCAGTTACATAATTAAAAATAAGATGGGAACAAAATTAATTAACGTAGGTAATACCAAATACAAAGAAGAGAGAACAAATATTGACACATGCCTAAATTAAATATCAAAAATCAATATTAAAAGAAAAGGTAGGGTAGGTTTTAATAATATAAATATTATATATGTAACCAACTATTACATATAATAAACTGTTGTATAAAAAGTAGGTTAGGTATAGAAGTATAGTATATAACAAACTGATACATATTTCTGACTTAAATTTTATTATGGAATAAACGAAAATATCAACGGAACTGAATTCATTTCCAATTGTATGTAATTTTTGGACTGGTGAATAAATGAAAGTTTATTATTTATGGAAATAAATAGATTTTATTGATCGCATGACACTGCCAATCATTCAAGTTTCTTCTTGAACTGGTTTGTCGATATGACGTGACCAAAGATATTAGATTGGACGTGACCAATACTTTGTCAATTAAAGTAGAATTTAATGGAGAGAAAATATTTCCAACATATTGTGTCCATTGCGTACACTTGAATATGGGGTGCGTAAGAATTTATGAAGCGGTTATCTGAGGCTGAATAACTCAACCAAGTAAACGGTATAAAGAGTATACTGTGGGAGAACACTGTATGGCGTAGAATCTGTGCTACGAGGCGGGAGGGAGGTGTGACTCGGGAAGGTATGCGTTCTGCGAGGCGCTAAGCGCGGGCATATATCACCTTAGGAATGAAGCGGGTTTAAGCTTGTGTTACTAAAATGGTAAGATAGACGGTACAGGGAATACAGAATGGAAGCATTGACACTTGTTCGATAACTTGATTCCTATTGAACAATTCTCTAGATTCGAAAGCGTCAAATTCAATTAAAAAAGTACAAATTTCAGATACTTTTTTAAAGAGTGGTAAATATATTTATTTTCTTGGCAATCCAAAAATATTATTTTTTATTGGCACGGCCAGGTAAGGAAGCTATTATTATGTAAGTCCTTATGGTCGTTAAATATAAATCAATAAATAATTATAAAAAAATGTTCCTTGGTTAGTGTGATCACCATAAAACATTTCTTTCTACATTTAATATGAAATTACAACCATGAAGAATTATTATCATTATTTTAACATCCATAATTTTCCAGATCTATAGTTTTACATTACTGTGAATAAAGAGACTATAAGAGTTTTAAATATATTTATTTTCTTGGCAATCCAAAAATATTATTTTTTTATTGGCACGGCCAGGTAAGGAAGCTGTGATAAGAGACACTGTTTGATTTTTAGCTGTGACTTTAAAATTATTACCGTACACCTGTTATTTCCTGTGATTTCTTCGGTTTAATATATATTTTTTGATCTTATTTACTAAAATTAAATATATACTTGATTTTGGTTCAAGAAGGATGTAGATTAGATTCCCGCATTAGATAAATGAAAATGAATTCAACTCCTCATTAAAAGGCAGTAAAGTTCATTGTAACTTAGTTCACCAAGTATGTTTATTCGATTCGCACTTTATATTTTTGTTCACCAGAAGAAAATAATTTAAAAAAAAACTGAAATAAAGTACTCTAGTCACCCTGTCGGAAATATTACTCAGTCTATGCCTATGCCTTTAGTTACTATGCCTGACTCTGATTATTATAACGGAGGATAAAGGAATAGAAATTTTGCTTTATGTCCCACCTTTTTACTTTACACAGCCCTCCCACCCACCACCTGCCACCCCTCTCGACGCCTTTTATTAAACTTATTCTTATACAGTTCTTACCCTACTGCGTATCTACACCTTAAAATCCAAAAACAATCTCTTCTTAACTAATTATTATTTTGGGTAGTAAATAAAATAGATATTTTATTTATTACCCATAATAATTTTATTTATTACCGTGTGAAATTAAATCAAGTCTTAGAATGTTTAAAATTCATAAAAAAAAGAATAATTATAACTTAATTAAATCAATGAATTGACAAAATATTTGTTAAAATAATCAATCAGATCAGTAAAAGTCTTCAAAAAGTTTTAATAATAATTTATTATCAAATCGAAATATCGAATTGGACAAAAAGGTTCTTTAGGCAGAAGTTTTTGGGGAAGCCAAAAGTTTGAAATAATTATTAATTATGTCGAGAGGATATTGTCTCTGAATTTTTGACCCGAATGATATTACTTATCTCAAATTCTTGTTTCTATAAAATCTTGTTTAACTCTTGACAAAGCCGAGAAATTCGGTTCAAACTTTTATCAATGCTTCAATCTGAAGGTGGAGTTTGATTTTCTTACGAATTTCGATGATGAGTATCAAAAGTGGCAAAACAACTTTAAATTAATGACATTTCTGACACCTAACTTTAATAAAACAAATTATTATTTTAACGCATATTACTTATTCGTAACGATAGAAAAGGGATGAGGTAAAATATTAACAGCCTTACAAAAAAAATCACTTTTGTTGCACATTATAAAAGGTTGGAATCGTCCGAAATTTCCGTCTTGACAAAGTGAGGTCATTTCTGACATGTTATATTCTAATTGACTGTTACCCCGTAAATTTAATAAAAATTCTATGAAAGTCATGTTTAAATGTAAATGTAAATGAATAATGTGAATTCAAATTTGTTTTGTCCTTCACAATCTCTTGGTATTATTATAATGTTTTCTTTTGTATAAATGAGGTGACAGATTTCTTGCAAATCCCCTAACTAAAAGGATTGTTTTTCAAAATTTCACATTCTTTACGAGTTTTCAACGTTTGGAGTAAAAAAATTTGGAGTTAAAGACTTTATTTTTTCACCTTTTTTCATCTTTGAAATTAAAATATTCCATTTTATACAGATCAAAGTATATTTCAGTTACAAAAATCTGCATGGAAATATTATTTAATTTATTAAAACGTTATCTGTTTTCACGACATCTTCAAGAAGAAGTAAAATATAAAATATGTAAAATACCTTAGAATATTCCGAAATTCTACAAGAAATTTCAAGTATACAACGGATAAAAAAAACCCTCTCTGGCTGTGTAAACAATGTCTTTCCATGAACTATTTTATATCAGTTTATATTAGTAATATTTTCACACATACGATGGTTTATCAACTGAATATAATTTTCACCGCGTTGAACTTGAAGAACATGGCCTCACAGAAATCACTTCTGAAAAAATAAAAAAAACTTTTTCATAAAAAATTTAAATATTTAATAACATACTAAACCTATGTGGAGGCAAATGATATTAGCGATAAATAGCGTAGCACAACGATAAGAATGTTTCTGACAGATAATTTAATCGTAATTCTGTCACGTTGTAATAACCCGCGACCTTCGGATTGCTATTCGAGAGCCTTACCCCTAGATGTTAAATTTAAAATCATTAATGTACCGAAAGCGAAAATTTCAGTCATTCAATAATCAATATACCTAATGTATCGCATATTAGATAAGAATATACTTTTTTGAAAGTACACTTAACCAGTTACTCTTTTTAAAGTACGCATAACCAGTTACTCTTTTTCAAAGTACGCATTACCGGTTACTCTTTTTTAAAGTACGAATAACCGGTTACTCTTTTGACAAAAGTAAGAACATCCATTATTTTGATTGAACTCGGTTGCAAGTAAAAAAATATAAAAACTTATCGCTGTTAATTACATATATCGTTCCTTGGAAACATAAAAAATTATTGATAATCGATCAAAAACTTACAAAGCTGGCTAAATAAACAATTCACACTCGATGTGTACATTTACATTTATTCTTGATATCTCTCAGCTGGGGAAGGATTAGGTACTGAATAAATGAGTGCATTATAATTATTTCAGTCTGAAAGCGAACCCGATATTTTGTCAGGCAATGAGAACGTGTACTACACGCGTGGCATTTTAGGGGTATAAATCACAGGAATATTTCGTGTGTAAACCCTCGCCTTAATATAAATAAATAAGCGGGAAGATTGTTTTAAATATAATACCGAGATGAGGGTGACACTTAAGGGGATGCGATGTCTTTACATAATGTTGGAGGATAGGGTGGTTTTAGGAATACGCCGATATAGTCAGTTTGACATGTTTTAAACTAACTAGTTGTATTAAGAACAAATAATAAAATCTTACCATTTTTTCGAATCAACTGTTCGAAACTGTTAATATCTGCGTAGCCCGCACTTAATAATATTACACAATAAAAATCGAGTTTTTTTTAAACAAGCGAAGACCCATGAAATATCTCATGATATTATGATTCCTGTTTTGAGCAAAAAAAGTTAAAATATTATATTATAGGTTATTTTAACTTTTTTTAATATATTTTGAAAATGACACTTATATTCAAAGTAAATACTAATTTTATATGGAGTTCATTGAACAGGAGGATAGGTACTGTGTTAGAAAGACTTTGGGAATGTAATGATTCCTGTTAATAATTATAAAAAATAATAGAAAAATTCTACATGCTGGTTTGAATGGTTCTCCATTTGATGGGATTGTGTGATATGGAAAAGTAAGGTTTTCACATTATATGTTTTATTTCAGAAAAAATGAGCAGGAATGAAAGATCTTTTTTTTATTGGTGCCCTTTTTTACTCATTTAAATTACGCTCTAGCGTGTTTAAATCGCACTTTATGGAACGCGCGTTTTTTAAAGTTACCATGGCAACATCAACAAATCAACAAAATGTGAAGTCTAAATGTCAACTTTTAACTATAAATCTGACAGGAATATTTTAAACGTCAAATAAAACATTACAAATGTTTCAAAAATTTTATTCAAAGTTTACATTCTTTTTTACATCGTTTACATTCTAATTATTTAAATGGATGTGAAAAGAGCAGTTCGTATTATTTGAAATATTAATACCTCCGTTTTTTAAATCGGAGGAAATGCTGTTCAAATTAATAGTATTCTCGGAAGTCAATGAGGCTGCACTTCCATTAATGGCAGTTCCAATAATGTTTGAAACATTCTTCTTATTGCTAATGCTCTCTTCCACGTAACCAGTTGCCACAGCTGCCGATTTCCATCCTACTTGTCGTTGGATTTGATCAATTGTCATGGTAGCGGATGTACGTCGAAACGCATGTTCTGTATATTTCTCAGGATCGTTTAATTTAATATAGCGTGCGATTTGTAAGGGGCATGATCCAAATGTGTTAATACCAACCACTTGATTGGTGCACTTACCCTTATCATACCGTAAGAAAACCCTGTCTGTACTTACATTTTGGGGTCGCAATGATAAATATTGCTTAATCAAACGCACATAATTAATTGCACCACTGTCGGCAACAGTAAAACGTCGAGCCTTCACTGTTTTAGATGGCCGGATGGTAATAAACAATACACTTCCTCCTTCTTTGATATCATATAAGCGTAAATCGCACAATTCACATCTTCTGCAAGAGCCAAAGATTCCGCAAATGGCTACCACCTTCAAAAATAAGTACGTAATGTCCGGTGCTTCCGTGAAAAACTTCCGCAAATCATCTTCTTTGAATACATACGCCTTCTTAGCAACGTCATCCTTGCTAATTGCCTTCATGAATGCATGCACTTTCACAAATGATTTTAAATCAACCCCTTTATTTATCTTCAACAGACATTGCAATTTCGAATGTATGGTCCACATAGTCGATGCTTTGTACTGTTCCGACATTTTCTGAAGGTAAGCAAGCACAACTCGTTCATCTACATCTACTACGTTTTGCTCCTCCATCCATGTTATGAACCTTTCATATTCTTTTTTATAAACATCTTTGGATTTTTCAGGTATTAACCGCGATTCTGCTTTGGTATTTAAATTATGAATGTTAGAACTCATTTTACAACACACAATAACTAGTAAAAACTGTGATGTCAACTATTAATCTTATGTGACAGATTGCAAATTAATGTTTGTGTTTTTCATTTCCATGACAACAAGATATTGTGATGTCACATCACGAATTCATTAATAGTTCTTATTTCCAAATTTTTAATAATAATATCAATATTTATGTTTTCAAAGTGTACCAATAAAAAAAATAGCGTAAAGTATTCGTGGATAACTGGTCTTTAAAACACTTGCTTTATTTCGAGCACTCGGCTACGCCGTCGTGCTCGAAAAATCGCGCGTGTTTTAAAGACCTGTTTATCCACTTATACTTTAATATACTATTTTATCAATATATAAAGATCTACTTTTTATTTAAGAACATTAACGTATTAAAATTATTCAAAACTGGATCGAAAAACAAAAATTAGTGAATATTAAATATCCACTGCAGATTTTGTTACTTTAAACGGGCGACATTCAAGGTTCGTAGAAAATAGTATAGATTTTTATATAAAAATACCTCTATTAATAATAATATTTGGCTAATTTATATAGCGCCGTTTTTGTGAGAAATCACCTCAATGGCGCTTATTGTTCTTATTTACCAAAAATGGATTTTATTTAAAAGTGTTTATTTTCATTTTTTAAATTAAAACAGTCGCTTTTTATGTAAAGGAGTATTTTTCAATAATCACCCAGTAGCTTTATAGATATATAGAAAATGCGCGTCTCCACTAATATTCCGGAAAGGGTGAGGAACCCGGCTCCATCTCCCGTCCTTAGGTACTTAGTATCGGCTCGGGCCGCGAGATGGCGCCTTCTTCTTACGTTCCGTGCACGGAATTAGGCTCGCGTTATTTATGGCAGTTATTGAAATTTTACGGCCAATAAAGGTTCAACTCTTCCGCGGGGAGTTTTAAGACAATGAACGTTGCGTTAGCTAAGAAACACATATTTCATACACATTATTAATATCCCCATATAAATGGAATATATATCAAGCACACTGCTTATACCACAAATTACAAATAAAATTATAGTTACTTTGGCGACAAGCTCCTGGGAGGTCGCATAACTAACTCAGCCGCTGACCGATCAACAGATATATGCAAGCTTTGTTTTTTATTCCACCATGATCTAATTAATATTCTTATCTAATCGTTGTTATTCGTGCCCATTTAAGCAGTCATATTTATTGCGGACACGCGTCTATAATTTCACCTAAATCAATATGAGAATAAATGGCACACTAAACAAAATTACTTCAACCCCCATAAAACATATGCCAAAGCCCTTGTCTTTTCACTCGGGGGTCTATTAGAAACACGATACTTCTTCGCGAAATCCTTTAAGATTTCGCAACATGTTTGGTTAGAATATCGGCGGAAGCTAATTCCGGAGCAATAAAGCGTCAATATTAGTAATAATTTAATGTTTGTGGTGTCGCGTTAGACTGGTAGGGTGGGCTATGGGCTGTTGGCTGCGCACAGGGGGTGGGCCACCCTTAAGGACAGCGTAAGGACTAAAATCTTACGCAGGGAGTGACGTTATTTGATTAGATACCTCTTGAACCCTTCTCGACTAACTTGAGATAGAATTTAGTGAAACACTTAGCATCTTTAACAATATAAAACGAAGCAGCTATATAAGTGATCTTGATATAATACACATAGCTCGCTAAAGCAACATCTAGTGAAGTTAGCAAATTTACTAGATTGATCAAATTTCAAAAGTTTATGGAACATCGCTGTTCATAGCTTTTCAAGCAGCCCAAGATACTCACCAAAAAGCGGCCAACGTCTTAATGAATGATTATATTTTTTTAATGGATCTAGACCGTTATATAAATAAATATATGGAATTAATCGGTACCTACTTACATTGCATACCAAAGTCTTTTAAAATAATAAATTCTTAGTTCATTATTTTGAAGTTCATCGCATTCATGGCTTTTGCAAAATTCGCAATTACTACTTTAAAAAAAATATTTTCTGACCCAAGTTTCTCAAGTGAGTAATCTTTGTTTAATTTATGTACCCTATAAGAGTCCCAATTGCTCCCAACCGTCTAGAGCCACCGATACTATAGCATACCCAATCGGGGTAAGTTTTGAGGCTAAATGTAGTAGGGAAGGGAAGGAGACTGGGAAGAGAAGGGAGGAGAACTACCTGACTATTTGGATCTGGTCACCAAACAAGGCTAAAGTCATTTTTAACAACTTTTCAACTCTGGATGGTGGACTCTCACTGGGACGATACTGAATGTACCTACAACTCTGGAACCTGCCGCAAATACACTAGTTATATATTATTGACATTGCGTAATAACACAAATTAATATAATAATTGCCGTTAATTTCAAAGCCAAGGATCGTAACCACCCAACCACGGAGGCCGGTGCTGACTGATTAATATTTTTCAAGTTAATTTTCAATTAAATACCTAGGTTCATGAGTGAATACGACTCTACATCAAATGTAATTTTTATTAAATGTTTTGCGTTTAAAACCGGCCGTATGTTTACTACAAAGATAATTAGTTTTTTTTTTAAATTATGCCAATTTCTTCCTAATAACCACGTATTTTAAATCTAGGTCAGAAGGATAGGTTTCCCATATTTATCAGCCCATTAAAAACAAAAAAAAAACATCGAAGGTGCCGCGCACTACAAATGCTCCACCCGCTCCACCCTCCCGCTCCCACCACCCCCGGGGGCTCCACGGCTCTCCGCGGGGGCAGAAGGTGGGCATCCCCACCCCCGATAATCTAAGTAACACATAAATATGATCAAGTGCCTTTGTAAAGCCCGGCTTTGCTAAAAGTTCCGAGGAAGACGCCGAGACCAGGGGCCAGGAGCGCAGAGGGGCGAGCGGGAGCTTCTAAGAAACAACGTCTTTTATAATATCAGGTAGAGTATAGTGAAACTTGCGCGATTTATCTGCATACTTGTGACGCCCGTAATTGATAGATTCTTATTGTGGGGCGAAATTGATTTTGCCGCCGTGTATAAAGAAAGGAAATGGTTTTATTTCCTATTCGTGATAAAATGGATGAATTTTCGGAAGATTGAAAGCGACTCTTTTTGTCTGTCTTATAATTTTCTTTAACCTAGTAATATAATCAATGCACGACAATACTACTTGCAAAAATTCGTGAACACCTTAGCACAGGTTCTCCTAGTGGAGTGTTATTATATTTAAATGACATACCATTTGAACAACTCATCAATGAGTTACAGTACAGGTCATTCTATTTCTTCGTCTTACTTTCTTTATGATAGTGGCTAGTGAAATATTAATTCATTTATGACAATAATAATGTAATAAGTTAAGAATAAACATTTACATGATAGTTCTTTAACATCTTGTGGCTATAAAGAAATGGGTTTAGTAATTATTTCATTTTACGGTGTCTTTTCTTCTGTCAGAGCTATATTATTGTTTAATGTCAGGTATATGCAATCTTCAAATCTTAAAATTCCTACTCCATATCACATCAATATTTACACCAAAAAAATAAAGTGTTTGATAATGCTTATATTATGTTCTAAACTATCCCCATATTAATTAAAAATAGTTCATCGATATGGGCTCTACAAAACAATCTAGAATACATCGAATCAATAAGTGATATACGCATTGTTCGTGAAATCTCGCAGGTAAGGGTACGTTCCGTAAAAACCTTTTGACGACTTAAACAGTTCTCAAGTTGGCCGGCCGAGCCGCCTGCCGCCCGTCCGGGGAGAGTTGGGACGTTGGGAGAGTGGCATAGGAGAAGTATAGGTGGTGGTGGTACAGCCTCTCTTACGAGAATATAATTCGGCCCCACAACATAGAAGTTGCGGAGATTCCAGGCCATTTGCAAATGGGGAAGGCAGTACTAATTGGCCATCTCAGAGGAAGTTTGTTCTGCGCTAATACCACCAAAGCTCGAGGAAAGCTTCCACATGCTCCTATCTATTTACTCTGTTTACTGAGTTATGTTTACTGAACCTAAGCGAGCGTATTTTCTTAACTGTTACATAATTTATGGCTTTATTGGTTCACTTCGAACCGGGAAATTAATTAATACGCGATCATGCCCAAGAAACTGGAACTGGCTTTTTAACAAAAGGGAAAATTAAGGTAACTTATTAGGTTACTCAATTTTTTTAAGAAATCCATCGTTTTCATAACATATCACTGTTTGGTACCGTGTATGAATTTTTAATTCAAAACAATTTTTTTGTAAACATTTCTGCTATTGGAATGCTTAAAATATGTGAATGACGAATCTTGTATGGAGTAATGAAAATAAATATTTTATTTCATTTTCAATGGTTGGATAATAACTCTGTGGCGATATTTAAAATTTTCTTATAATTTAATTGAAATACTTTGTATACACCACTTTTAATAAATAATAATCAGCATGTTTCAAATCCAATAACTTCTTCGTCAGAATTTACTAGTTAATTTTCATAATTCTGACGAAGAAGCTTAGCTTCGAAACATGTAGATGTTTATTAATTAAAAGTCTTTTATATAAAGTATTTAACTTTCGTATAATTGTAATTGAGCATAAATTATTAGAAAAAATTGTCCTTAAAAAATCAAAGATAATGGAATCATACGTCATATTTACAGACAAACTAAGCGCCTACAATTTATTTGTCTACTATTTGGATAACTCGTCTACAGGTGCGATAGTATGAAGAAGGCGTAATGCAGTAAGAAAACTCAGCGGAGGGTTAACCGATATGCGGCTACCATTAGTCAAGTGATACTCCGGTAGAGGTGTTTGATGATTTCTATGTTGAAAATTCTTTTTCATTTCAACGTTTTTCCTTTGTTATTTGAATATTAACAAAAAAAAACACTAAAAAAAACTGAAAATATTGGACATCAAGGGGGTGGGTGGTAACAATGTTATAATGTTACATCGGAGACAATGTTCCATCTCTACATGTTTATACATAATATTATGAAATAACATAATATTTTACATAAATTATGTGGTTTTTAACGTATAACGTCGCTGATGTTCAAAAATCTAATACCTAAAATGTTTCTGAAATCCTTTAGCAAATTTATCTATGGGACCTGTTGGGAGCTGCTATAAAGGGATGGAATCCCCACCCTGGCAGTTTAGCCGCCCGCACCCCTCTTCCCACCGCTCCTTTAAGGCTTAAGGGGAGGAGCTCATCCCTCCTAACCTGTTGCGCTTATCCACAACGTAGGTACATAGTACAGTCAAACCATTTGGCTTGTTTTTCTTTTAGGTTATTTATTGTTCAGCAAAATATCTCGCATTTTTGTTGTTTTACATTATTCCGCTATTGTGTCAACTTTTCACACAAATTGTGATATGTTAGATATTTTGAAAACTTTTACTTAGGCATTAAAAATCTGTATAAAATTACCGCATCATATTACACCTACAGATTTTCTTCTTTGTACTCATAGGATTAATATATATATAATAATGTGTGAGCCTGCAAAGAACATTGGCATTTAAATATACTTTTATATGCGAAGGTATTTTATATACAAAAAATCAAAAAACGGAAATGAAGAAGATATCCTTATGTTGTGAGATAAGATAAAAAAAAATTCTTAAGTCAAACATCTCGGCTGTGGAACGATTTTCCGGCCTCTGTGTTTCCTTCGACCTACAATATGGGGCTCTTCAAGACCCATGTTTATTCCTTCCTTTCCTCTAAAAGACCCTCCCACAGTATGCCCAAAGATAACACGGGCCTGTGTGGAGTTAATGTGAATAATAGGATTCCATGATAACTCAATACACCTTTAAAAAGTGATATTAAGTCATTTAAAGCGACAAAAAAACCAACATAAAAACCTTACATAGGTAACCCATTTAACCTAGTTTTGTTTCATCACTTCCATGATTTAATATCGCTTTTTAAAATTGTGTTGAATTATCGTTTTGATGAGTTATCCGGTCACCGAAAAAAGATATAAAGAAGAATAAACAAATAAATTAGAAGAAGAAGAGAAAAGGGAGAAAATGAAACAAAATTTTCAAAAATGATAATATTATTTATTATTACCGTAATGATCTATTATGTTGGTATGCGGTTAGATAGACTGCCTTTAAGATCCCCTTCCATTCTGCTGGGATCCTCTGCTGCTAATTAGTAGTCAAAAGGCTAAGATGGACCGGCTTCAAACATCAACCCCTCACCCCTTTATGGTCGCTGGCTAAAATCATTAACTACGTTTGCCTGAACTATTAATATACCCATATTATGTAGAGACATAACCCCTCAGTCTGACATCCCTTTCAGCTTCCTCTTTTGGCCTTCTAAAAATTACTGTAAATTACATTTTCGTGGAATCTCCTGTGGAACTCATTGCTTGACCGGTTTGACATTCTAATATTAAATACATCAAACTTAAAAGCAGTTTTTATTTCAAAACTCAAGAACAAAATTTTGACGGATTTTTAAGTTAACGAAACTATTTTCATGTAAACATACGCTTACCACTTATAAGCACGTTTTACAGTTCAACAAAGACGTTAGATAATTTTCAACGGAATATGTTTTTATCAGAGTAAACCCAGCGGGATAAAACAAATATATTTTAACGACCACAATATTTTTTTAATTGATATTACTTATATTTTACATCGTATAGTGCACTGGGCACAGATCGATAAATTGTTTTTTAATTTTTAGAAATCTATTGGTAGATCTTCGTTCTACGATATCTGGCAAAACATTTGATATCGAGTCAACATTTTTCAAATATTTTTTTTTATTGTATCTTATTTTATGTAAGGTAACAAAGTTAGGATAACATGTATTGAATATCTTGAAAAAAATTAAGAGATTCATACAACCATGTATATAGAAAGCTAAATATTTTGTATGATTCACAATTATTTACATTATTTCTGTGTTAAGATATAATCTAATCTACAATGTCAATGAGTAAAATTAATAGGGTAATGCTTTGCTATTTGTTCAACAAACCTTGATTGGTATCAAAATCATTACTAATGCGTTGAGTATTTTTTTGTTTTAGTGTATTGGGGAAACAATTTTATATAAATAATTACATTTTACATGTTGCATTAACCAGTGAAGTTTCCACATAAAATTCATGTTGTATACAGAATAAAAACATAAATAAACCGAAAAACATAAAAACACCTTATGAAAGTAAATGAGATATCTTACACACCTTAACGAAAATAATTAAATAATTGGACGTTAAGTTTTAAGAAACATACGTTAACTATGAATGTTCGACCACCAATCTGGGAACTAGGCATCTAAGTATTAATATGTACCTATGTCATTTGCACATAGTACAGATATGTAAGTTGATGTGTAAAGTTTTGGACAAGAGGGTGATTGGCGATCTAAATTGTTGAAATGCAGTCAGTAAACGGCATTAAAATATTTTCTGTGTAACCTTTTTTTATTCATGGAAAGGTTTATTGAATTCAGTCCAAACTTTATGTAGTTTAATGTTTCACAGTTCATGAAAACGACTTTATTCATATTGATTGAGTTAGGCAAGTAGTTTCGGGATAACTTTGCCTTCAACATGGGAAAACTAAATTACAAAACCTTATAATTTAAAAAAATGAAATAAAAAATCATTAAAAATAAGTGTTTGTATAAATATATGTATGTATTATTATATATTGTTGAAAGTAAACGTTGTACAGATCAATACCATCCAATTCCGGCCATAAAAACATCATTAATCATCTCTCGATAGCGCAATCCATTCACCGTAACTGTTGCTCCAGCCTCATTTACGAAAAAGTAAGGTCCAATGACTCTGCCGGACCATAAACCGCACCAAACAGTTACACGTTAAGGATAGAGAAGCTTTTCAACAATAACTCTTGGGTTTTCCGAGCCCCAGATGCGATAATTTTGCTTGTTGACGAAGCCTCATGGGCCTCATCACTCAAGATGATTTGCATTTGATTCACTCAAGTGAATTTTAATAATTTCAATGCGTTGTTGAAGCGTGTGTCGTTCCATTTTTATTAATGGCGTAGTTTCTACTTGTCAAATGTCAAAAAATGACAGTTCAAAAGTAACATCTACAGAAATAACGGGCTATTCAAAATAACACCTCTTATTGGAAAACCCTGTATCTTCCATTTATGTTATGTATTAAAAAAGAGTTTTTTTAAATCTACAGTTTTATTCCGAGATTCATGAAATTTCGCAAACTTGGCCTTCAAAACAGGAGGAAGTTCCGAATTTAAATTAGATTTCAAAAACCCACCCCTTCCCCTTTTCCTATCTCTTAAAACAGAATTTTGAGACTTCTCGGCGCAATTTTAAACGCATGATGTTCAAAATAAGAGAAAAATTACTGTCTAGATCTTATTTCGAAAAACTACGTACAAAACCCAGTTTTAAATATGTTTTAGGTATTGTTATACAGGACGATCGGGGATAAAATTTATTTACTTAGTAAAAAAGAATTTGTTCCCAAATAAATATATTTTTCCACAAGGATATTTTTTCATGGAAACAATTCTACGTTTTTTAGCAGAAAACTTCCATAAACTTAAAAATTCTAAAAAATTTTTTAATATTTTTACCTTTACTATAATTTATACAATTGATAGTTGTAGAATCGCCTCCCGAAGTTAGTGCACTTTACCCATGGACACCTTGTATATCAATCATAGTTTGGTAACTAATGGTACCTACTAAAAGTTTAGCAAAAATTATAATACGAAACCTTAATTTTAAGAAATTCAGAGTAAATAATGTCCTTCGTAAAACAGCTACAGATCAGTGTTGATGTCACTCTTTTATCCTTCTTTTCTTCTTACGACAAAAAGTTAAGTGTGAAATATTCTCCAGGTGGTGAAGGCTTCTGCAGTAATCGAGGGGCGAAGTTAATCGAGTCTAATTATGATTTACTCCGCAGAAAAATCCCACGCTAGTCATTATAGGCCGGAGTTACATTAACACCTCGCCTCGGGGGGAAGAAATTGTTCTTAGGAGGGTTGGGGGATTTTTTATTCCTCGGTGGAAAGCCAAGATGATTTGGAGTACAGGAAAAATCTGTTTTTTTAAATAACTTTTACTACGTCTGACACCGTAAAAGCTGTCGAACGATGATCTATGATCATCGACCAATCATAAACTACAACAGTGTCTCAGTACTCTTTGGAAATTGTACGTGTTTTGCTGAGTAAAGATTAGTACCTGTAGTAGAATTATATTCAATATGAACTTGCCTGACAAAGTTAACTAGTATTGTATATATAACATTTATTAAACGGTATTTTCTGCGTGACGCATGTAAGTACAACACTAGACTTTTGATTACTGTTTGAATTTAAAAAGGTTTTAAAAATTTACTTTCGCGTAAATCTGTGGTATCTTTCACAAACCATTTTGATTTTTTAATATTTTATTTTTAAACATAATTGTTTTCTTTGCGTGTAGTTGTGAAAAATGATAGTTCAAGCTTCTCATCATCTTTCCATATCCTCACCTCTACCTCATATTCTTCAATATCATATTAAAGTAAATCTCATAATTCTCCATTAAGGTTGGGGATGTTTCATTACCACCTCAATCCGGTGGCAATATGGGGGTGGTGGTCGGGGTGGAGGTGGCAGTGGAAGACTCCTCCGACCGCCGGCGGACGTGGATCGGTCATCAAATGGCCGTAATGGCCAATTACAAGACATTAGGAGGCGCCCTGTTCCGCCCGAGATACTACTTAAGGACTATAACTACCCGTTTTAACTTGGCAAAGACGAACAGCATTATGATATATTATAATCGGTTCATTGCTGTTTCTGTTTACTTTACCAGAGGAATCGCGCTACTATTTATATATTTGTGCCATGGGTTATACTTACTACCTTAAGGCGATGCATCATTTCGTGTAACATTTGGAATCAGGCCGCTAACAATAACACTCTTTACTTAGTTGGCGATAAGGTATAAATTCACCAGCCAACTGTTTTGATTTATGCAAGAAAAACATGACCAAAAAGAGTATTTTATTTTTATTTTTCGAAGTTCAAGTTCAAATATTAAAATGTTATCTGATCATCTTAAAAATAACTTAATTTTCCACATTGTACAATAAAAGCATAGCCAAAAATTGTTTATGCTTTTATTGTACAATGTGGAAGCATAATCAATTTTTGGTTATGCTTTTATTGTACAATGTGGAAAATTAACTACAAAGTAACTTAATTTTCCACATTGGACAATAAAAGCATAACCAAAAATTGATTCGTAATTACGAAATTATGAGGTTTTTAACGCCTGTTACTTTATTTTTTTCTGAACTTATGATAAAAATAAATGCTCGATTATTTCAAAGGCCAAGATATTTCCTACTTGCAGTATTTTATTAAAGTATCTAAAATATTTCTAATCGATCAAATTAATTATTAAACCAAAAACACACGAATTTGCATTACTTAGTGGTACATCACCTTTATGAACGAGAGATATCAAAACATGAAATTTAATTTTGAATGCATATTTCAATTTTCGCAAAACTTTAAAGTATGTACATGATTTTTTATCCATAAATGTTATCAAAAATATTCATTTTCATGAAAACATTAAAAGGGGGGTTATTTCCGTCAGCGGAATTTGAAGATGGTTGCATAGATCAATAATCATGATCGATACCCACGTCAATAATACTCATACTAACCATGTTTAAATTTAAACAGCATCCATATTAGGGTAACTCGATGGATTTAGATCCATCAGATTGCTGTGATAACTCAGTGGTTAGAAGCTTAGAGAATGAGACGATAGAGTAGCTGAAGGTCCAGAAATTAATAGATGCATCCGAGTAGCATAGATCTCCAATCAACGAGCGATTAATGCTGATGGTGAGTGATCTCTTTGAAGAAGGTTCCTACGATAGAGTATCGGAAGGTCCAGAAATGTATAGATACATCCGAGTAGTACAGATCTCCAATCAATGAGCGATAAATGCCGATGGTGTGGCGATCTCCCTCAAAGAGGTTCCTACGATAGAGTAGCGGAAGGTCCAGAAATGTATAGATGCATTCGAGTAGCTCAGATATCCAATCAATGAGCGATGAATGCATATGATGCGGCAATTTCCCTGAAGGAGCTTCCTACGATAGAGTATCGGAAGGTCCAGAAATGTATAGATGCATCCCAGTAGCTTAGATATCCAATCAATGAGCGATGAATGCAGATGGTTCTTTAAATTATATTTCATTTATACATAAAAAACGTTTTTTATGTTATGTTGTCATTACTTACGTTGTATGTTTTTCATTTTCTTTTTCCGTAAGTTTTCTTTTTCATAATTGTTTATATCTTATGTATTATGGCAGACTGTGGTTGCAAAATTCTTCTAGTCCAGCTGGATTAAAAACATAAATATTTTTTTATTATTTTATTAGACTTAAATAAAATAAAATTATAACACTTGTGATTTTTGATTACTATATTACTTCAACGGTTAATTTATTTTTTTTTAATCCCGCGGTCCCGCGGTCACTGTTCAAATTACACTGAAATACGTTTTATGTAAACAGCACTTAAAATTCATGTTTTACAGTACGCAAACTGTCACCCTCCCTTGCGACATAGATTTCAATGCTAAAAGTATCGTATAACTACAGGTTTTTCCAATAAGAGGTGTTATTATGATATTCAATCGTAAAAGATCAATGATTCCGTTGCTTGTGTGGCACGTAGCACCGTTTTGTTGAAAGTAAACGTTGTCCAGATCAATACCATTCAATTCCGGCCATAAAAAATCATTAATTATATTTCAATAGCGCAATCCATTCACCGTAACTGTTGCTCCAGCCTCATTTTCAAAAAACTAAGGTCCAATAACTCCGCCGGACCATAAATCGCACCAAACAGTCACACGTTGAAGATAAAAAGGCTTTTCAATAATAATTCTTGAGTTTTCCGAGCCCCAGATGCGACAATTTTGCTTGTTGACGAAGCCACTGAGGTGGAAATGGGCCTCATCACTCAAGATGATTTGCATTTGATTCACTAAAGTGAATTTTAATAATTTCAATGCGTTGTTGAAGCGTGTATTGTTCCATTTTTATTAATTGCGTAGTTTTTACTTGTCAAATGTTAAAAATAACAGCTTCAAAAGTAACATCTACCGAAATAGCGGGATATTCAAAATAACACCTCTTATTGGAAAACCCTGTACATATATGTATATTAAAGTATGCTTTTCTCACCATCCCCCTACCCGTTTCCCGCTGCACCCTCTGAAGGTAGGAAGGGCCCAGGTGAGCTTCCACGTTCAACCCTTTCAGTTATTTCGCGAATCTCTGAAAAGTAAATCCGCTTGACATCTTGCCGGAAGTGCAAAGCGCGGGAAGTTTCACTAAAATTAAAGCTGGCACCTTCTGAAATGAAATTCTTTTGAGAGCGCACGGAACGCGTCTTAAATGCACTTTGTTTTATTCAATTTATGGGTTTCTGGGAAATGTACCCTGTTTTATTGCAGACGCAGTCGGAGTGACGTCATATGTACTCCTTACAGATATTACAGTTTTTGAAATGCGTATAAATCAGAGCATCTGAAAGAAAATATAAGCCATCCAGGTAGAAATAACAAAATTTGAAGAAGTGAATTAAATTATTTGAATTCGTTTTGTAGTATGGTCACCTTTTCTCTCAATTTAATTGGGTAGATTTGTGGTTTTCATGGATGACAAATCAAATACCTTTCATTGAAGAAGATTATACTAGTAATTCTTAACGATAAAAAAAACGAAACAAGTCACATACAATAAAAAGGCAATGGTCACAACTGGAAATCGAACCCAAACGCCTCAATTAATGACTAAATAAACTGTTTTTTTCTCTATTCATAAGCCTCAATCCACTGGTCTTTTGTGACTTCATTTTGTACGACATTTTTGTCGATCTCGTATTTCAAATTCAGAATTAACAAAACTATCTATAACTAATTTTTTCGAAATTTTTGGCTACTATATTATACATGAAAACAATGTTCTAGAAATTTGGTTTGTAACCTAAATAGTTATCGGATTCTCTCTTATTTATATGAGACACCTATCGACTTTTTATATAAGTCTGGAATGAATATTCAATTTTATTTAATTTTGTAATGTTAATAACTAAACAAAAACATAATACTAATAAATCTAAGTGAAGTATGAAACAGAATCAGACACATTTATAATTTGGTCTCCCGCGCTTCAGCAGTTCTTTGACGGTGGTTTCGAAAGACCGCGTCTTTGACTCTCCCTTGAGGCAGCGGGTCAGAAAAAAACAAAGAAAAAAAAATTCATCCAACACATTCGACAATGTTTTTGCAAAGACATTCGCTGGCAATACTGGCGCATCTCTTTATTAAACGTCAGACAGCATCGTAAAATTTTAAAATATTATTATTAAATTTTAAATTTTACAATGTCGAATTTTAATTAACTTTAATATACATTGGCATATTAAAGTTAGTGTTATGCAGGTACTTTTAACATTAAAAGGAAAATTAAATAGTTCATGAGGTCATTAGTCACTGATTCTTGATGCTGGAATAGAATCAATAGATCCCATCTTAGATGAATTAATTATGTCTATGATCTCGTATACGATTTCTTTCAGTTCTAAGAGCTGAGTTATTTCACCCTGATTTCATTGATAAGCCAGTTATTTTGCGTAACGAACGACATTATTAAAAAAATTGTGCGAATCGGTACTTATCCGACACCTTGAAGGCTGCGCTAAAAATAGCGACTTTTGTCTACCAACTGGCGGAATCATATCCTCACCGTGCTCGCAAATATCGCTATCTGACCATAGATGATGGATTTTGTCAATATCGTATTGACACAGGGCTTTATCTATCGTCCGTGCTAGACTTCCATAACTCTCATACTTTATAACTTATAAATATAAATATATATATAGGTATATCTATTTTTTGTGAGGGTGCAGCCATTTCCTTTTTTGGTTTCTAGACATATTTCTAAGAAACTAGCTTTCCAGTAGATTACGTTCTTTAAAAAAACTTTTATCTGTGAGAAATCTTTATTCGATACGTCAATCGGTTCAGCGCACAGCCTTTAGGCTTCAAGGTAAGAAGTTTAACTGCTAAGCTTGTTTTTTCTCCACGGGATATGAAGAGAGGCACTCGCGACCCGTCACTTGCGATACGTCCCTCTGATCGGTGAGCCATGGCAGCCTTCCACTTCCTCCGCCATCAACATCCCGCCTCCACCCCCTCCCCCATACTCCCACACCACCACCTACCCAGCAACTGAGAAAACTTATAAACCAGAATCTCTGTGATACGTTTTTGTTAAATATCTTGCAAGAGATATTTTAAATTGAAATTAATATTCAAATTGACGACCAACATATATTTCTTAAAAAATACCGACAAACATGAAATGGTCAAGAAGAATGGTTAAAAAAAATTACAAAGTTGATTCTTTTTCTTGTTATATTTTTTAACAGATATTGACGGATATTTTAAAGCTACAAGAGATAATGAAAAGTACAATTAATTGTGATTGGACTAAGAATGTTAGCTGCTTCAGAAAACATATTTTGTTTTAAGGTAAGAATTTGCGATTGTTCGATGATGTAATAAAATATTTTCGATTTCAGAAAATTTTCTAAATATCTCCTGTTTATCAGTAGATATTCGGTGTGATTATGTTTTATAGAATATCCAATAAGGAATCTAGTTTACTTGAGAAAATGAATCGGAATAGCTTCCAAACTGTAGAACATAAAATTAACAATTTATTTATAACACCTTGTGGCTTATTAATCGGTCGCTTGCAAACATTGAAGTGTTTGCAAGCGACCGATTAATACTCGGCCTTTAGTTAGTTAGCAGGATGCAATTCCAACTAACTTCAGCGCAAAAGTCTATTTGATTACCTTTCCCCTCGACTTAATTTTCATTTATTTCGGAGACCCGCTGAATTGGGAGATAGTTTGTAGCGTCCCCGGAGGAAAAAGGATTTAAACTTTCAGGGGTTTGAAGGGGGTGGGTATAGAACCTGTTCCCATCCAATCCACCCCCTTGTACCTACTTCCTTCCCGCCTACTACCTTCTTTCCTCACTTACTTCTGTAGCTCCCTCCACCCATCAAAAAGCCACTCTTGTCTTTGAGACGGAGACAGAATTAACCTGAGTAGAAATCGGCTATACAAGGCAGGAGAGAATTTCACCGTTCGAAATATTTTAAAACTTATTATCAAAGCATTGCTCTCTAATGTCAGGTTCCTACAGAGAATTTGAACAATTTATCAAATTTCAAAGTTAATTTTCAAGTTCTGTAAAAGTTCTTTTCAGGTTATGTTACTATTTCAGTTCTTTCAAGTAACTGGCCTTTAATGATATAATTAAATAGGAGTTTCACGGAACCCGAAAATGAACGTTGAATTTTGATGAATTGTTTAAATTCTATGAAACAACTTATCCTAATAGTTATTTCAACTAAACACAGCTGTTCAAATCATTGACTTTGATTCTGAATACTTTAATCAAACATTCAATTTCATTAAATTGAAGTAAATTCCATCAAATTTTGTTCGATTCCGTTCTTTTCCATTCTATTCTATTCAACTCCATTCTATTCGATTAATTTCGTTCAATTCCAGTCAATTTCATCAAATTCCAATCAATACCATCAATTCCATTCAATTTCTTTCAATTTCGTTTAAATTCGCTCAATTCCAATCAAATCTATTCAATTCCGTTCATTTCTTTTCAATTCCATTCAATTCTATAAAATTCCATTCCACTCTATACAATTCCATTAACTTCAATTTAATTCCATTTAGCACGGCATTAGGCGGTATAAAAATAACGATAAGTAAAATCATCACACCTTTATGCAAAACCGCCATTAGTAATTAGTATCAAAACGTCATTCGATACTGAATTGTAACGTGTGACACGTCTTGTATGAGAGAGATATAAGAGCATAAAAGAGGTACAACATATGCAATAATATAAAATCTTGCAAGGATGGCCTATCTCCCCCAGTCATCGCTTTTCATCCGAGATAATACATTGTGTTAAGTATAGTATAGTAACTCTTACTCCGCCATCCCAACGACATTACAATAATTACTAAGGATAATGATAATGATTTCCCTGTGTATTTTAAATGAGAAAAGGTACATTTACCTTGCCCATAGCACTGCTGATTTTAAGATATATGTGAAGTTTTGGATGTTTTTATATCTCATCTGAACCCTGGATGCTCCCCTGTGAGTTTGTATCGAGAGCTTGGAGATCTGTAATGGAGTGAAGGGGTATTAGGAATAAACTGAAGCACTGATGGCAATATATTGACAAGCGTATTAACCGCAGGCTCCTCTTTATCAAACCATTTATATGAAAAGGCTTTTTCCACAGCGGGATAATAACTCCCCCCGCGTGTTTCTTCCAACAAAGAAAGTCGCTTTAGTCCTTGTATTTTTTCAGATTGCCAAAATCGATAGGCTTGTGTATTTAAACTGAAAGAATAATACGTACCTTCTACTAAATTTTGTATTATAATATAGTACAGAGTAAACGTTTCGAATTCAAACTTATGAGCAGTTACTCATAATCGCTGCTGCCTATATTTTAGAGAGTGAAATAAAACTGAACGTCTTATATTTTATTTTTCGATTTCTTTTATTTGCAAAACCAACACTTATAATATTTTACTATGGATGGTAAAACATGAATAATTACGCAGCCAACAAAAGGTTTACTGGTTTATCTTAATTTGGTGAACATAAAGAGAAAAATTCACTTTAGCTGATGGCATGATGGGAGGGAGGGAAAGGGATGGATCTAGTCTGTTTGAATGTTATTGATTGATTTTATGTTCGAAAATGGGATTTTCTGTGTAAAATAAGTCGAATTCACTGTAAGAAGTGTTAAAATTGCATAAAGCGCGGTTAATAAATTTGTTTTGTTTTGAGTTCGTGATGCATTGGGGGATGTTTAATGTGTGGTTTTGTCTGATGGGAACTCTAGTTCAACATTTGATAAAAAATATGACCGACGTTAAGTGTTCATAATAATATTCAATTTTACCTAAGCTAAGAGGATATTTTTTAAAGAAGTGATATAAATGTAATAACATAATTAATACTTTAATTATCGCAAAATCACTTTGTTGCGTATTGATTTTTTTTATTTTTTATTTTTTAAAAGAAAGACAAACATTCCCGGTTTACGAATAACCTGACAATATTTGAAAATCTCTTACTACCACCACAGTAAGCTGAAAATGTTGCTTGTGTTGTGATGGAGGACTTAGCCAGCCGAGGAATTGAACACACTACGCCCGAGTGGGATCCAAGCGCGATGTCAACTTGGCCACCGACCGGTATTATTATTACTATTTTTATATTTATTCATTTCATTATCAGTTTATCCTGACAATGAATCCATTGGTTTGGAAACACTATTTTTATTAAGTTGTGATGTAGACAAATTTTATTTTCATTACAAAAAGCATAATTAATTGTACGTAAACGTTGAAAGAGCACTTCGACGAAAAATGTTTTGTGATGTTTTTTAGTTTCTGAAATTGAATAAAGATGAATAATGATTTTATATAAAACTTCAACTTTAATACTTGCCTTCCTTTAGGATGGTCAAGGGTTAAATTCACCCCGTATCCTATAGAGATAGGGGTAGAGAGGTTGCAACCCCTGCGCCATCGATAGTTTGACCTCCGACAACTGGCGATCTAATGCTATTAGGGGATTTTCTTATTTTCCCATACATCATCACAACTTATCCCCGATCAAAAAGGGTAATTCAAAATAGGATAAACTGTAGGGTAATGCTGTAATATTTTGAGAATTGATCAATTTACAAAAAAATTCGAATTCGAGTTAATAAAATCTATCTTTAACAACTGATACATAAAATATACATATAATATTTTTTAAATGTGTGGAAACGGATTGTTCAAAGCTCCCTGAAAACAGAACTTACAGATGACAGTTTAAACTTCAGGACGCCAGAGCTCACAGTTCAAGAGTTTTTCTACTTCTGGAAATCTGATTTTCACCTTCGCAGTTAAGATAACAATTTCTTGAAAAAGTACTCTTAGTTCTACATAAGTGTAAAAGATATTATTGTGTAAATGCGTAAGTTATTTGACCGTTTCGAAAATACAGTTTTTGGAATAGGTAGTCTATGTAGCTTTATCGTATATATATATATATATATAAAATAAATACAAATAAAAAATATCGTATCAATCAAATGTAGATATCGATGTGATAACGCATGTATTTATATCTGCAATAAACCCAAGATATTAAAATGATGTTACCAAAGTATTAAAATTACGTAATTATTTTTAACCATGATATTACGTAAGAGTAAAATTATATAATCTACTAAATTCTAAATAAGTTACTACTCTTTGATAACTTTCGATAACCCTCGTGATATTACTCAAGTGTCTACAATATTACTTTAGATTTTTCGCACAGAATTTGTCTGGTATGCCTTAAGGGCCACTTCTCTTTTCTGTTTTCGTCAATGTCACTGCTGAAATCATTATTTTCTATTTTTTCTCCTTTTTGCTGACAATCTTAAAAGATAAAAAAAAAAATAGATGCAATAGAAACTGTCCGCATCTGCAATTATATATCGACGATATTGCTAAATGGAATTGATGAAATCAGCATAATTTCAAATTATCTAAATGTGTTATGTCTTGCAATGGAGCGTTTACTCTCATTTACCGAATGTGCAATAAGTTGTCTCATCGATGATCATCAGTATTATTTATTTTTTTTGTATTAGGCAATTCACCCTAAAGAGAGTGCTATGTGATCAGTATTATTATAAATGTAGTATTAGTCTGCAATTTGCAATATCGGTAGACTGAAGACTGTTATATATTAAAAAGAACAAATTGAATTGGACAATATTTTCATTTTAATGGTGTAGACTCTCATACTACTTTAACAAGAACAACGTATGCATTGTATAATATTTTCATTTTTATAATGTCTCGTCATTCTATCAAGTTTTTTTATCCCCCTTCGTTTCTTATCTGCTTCGAATGTCCAGAAGAAAATAAAGCATCGTTTTACTAGTATAAGGACTTTGGGCGGCAACCGGAACACGGCATAAGCCGCCATATATTCTGGCGGAGAAGGATCTTGCTATTTCCAGTTCGCTACATGCCATTTTGTACCACTGGACACTGACAGGGTGGGTACTTTCTAAATCTGTGGAAATTTCTGATATTAAAAGAATGTACGATTACTATGAGATATTCGCGTAGACTATCGACACATGGGTTAGATTATAATGGTTATAATCTAGGCAAGTATGTGCCTATGTAAAGTATATAACGCTCGGTTCGCTGAACCAAAAAAAATAGGTATTCGCCAATGTGATTTACGGAAGAGTTGGTTGTGACGTTCGATGATATGGTTCTTTTGGTAGCGCTCGTATGGAGGCGGAATTCACAGGCACACATATAAAATTGAGCTAATTATAACTCCGGCTAAAATTCGAATTGACACATCGGTTGTTTTATCGGTACGGTATTTTGGTCAACTGTCATTAGATGACGTTTTCGCTACGGCGCCGGCTCGGGCGGCTAGATTCAACTCAAAGCAACACTGCGTAGATTCAAACCAGTAAAATTTGAACCCTAGCCTCCTTATTGGTTGGAAGGGAAAAAGCGTTAAAACAATTCAGTGTCACGACACAAATACCGATATTTATTATGTATATAATATAGATAGCATTTTTTTAATATTGAGGTACATGATGTGTGTTATTTGCCTCTTGAACTTGCAACAAAATATTAAAGTTCTTATAGAACAACACAATAGGTTTATTGTATGTGATCATTGGTAGGTAATACACAATGAATAGATAACAAAAAAATGATTTACACATCAACGACGTAGTCAAATGCCAACTGCAGAGCTACTGAGTAATTTTGACAGATTGATAACCGTTGGGACGTCATCTCATGCAAAATCGTACGAATTTCTTACCTAACAGGCTCTAAGCTTATATTAATTCAGTTCCTCAATCAAAAATAATCTGTTAACAATAAAACTCAATTGCTTTAAAAACTTGTATTTTTAAACCTTCTTTCATATTTTTTCCGCAGTCCTTTTTTTCGTTATTAGTAAAATTATTTTTAATATAGGTAATATTTATACTGTTAAAATATTATCAAGACGATTCCGGTCCTGCATAAAATAGATTCCGCCCGTAACTCGTCCCGCGGAACCCACGAGTGTATACTATACGTCCTAAAGCGGATCTGTCGATGCAAGATTATTCGAAACCTCCAACAAATAATATCGGACATAATACCCAATTTCAAGGAATACATTTTCCATAATAAAATTTCAGCTTTCCGTAAGCCGGTCAAAACACGAAAATCTCCAATTCGGAAAAAATAAATTGAATTTAGGCAGATAGAAAGTTGGTACTTCAGAATCGAATGATTGTAATATTATATCCGTGATCTTCTTGTATATAATAAGATATATGCACAAATATGTTTTACACTGTCTTCAATTTTTCAACACGGTGTCCAATAATTATCACAGATGTCTCGTGTCAGTTATGGTGGAGTCAATATGTGTTTGTCTAATCTAAACATATTTCATAAAAATGTATTCGTATTATACTTTTAATTTATTCTTCTGTACTTATTTGTCGACATTCGCATCGCATTTTCCTCTGCGGGTCGAGGAAAACCGTTTGTTTTAACAATTCTTTTCCAGATTTCCCTTTCCTTCGTTACTTTGGTAGCCTAAAAAATGTCTTTGGGTAAATTTTTTGGAATTACTTCTAGGATTTTCGATAGATTTTGTTTGCAAGTCATAATGCAGGAATACTAAACAAACAATCAACCCACACTAACATCAAACTACTTTACAATCAAGACATCCACAACCACAATACTCGGAATAACAATAAAATCCGCATTCCTATAACACACACAACAAAATGTGGAATTAAATCTCTTAACCATATTGCCTACACAGTCTTTAACTCTCTTCCAGATGGGTTCCATGATAAATCAACACAGTGACAATTCAACACACTTTTAAAAAGTGATATAAAATCATTAGAAACGATGAAAAAAAAATTAAACCTAACCTAACCTAACCTACTTAACCCAATTAATAAAGTTTTTGTTTCATCACTTTCCATGACTTTATATAACTTTTTAAAGATGTGATGAATTATCATTTTGATGAGTTATCCGGTCACCCCTATTAACTATGTATTGTAAGTTCCTCTCGTCCTACAATGAGTTTTGTAACTCATCGGAATTGCTCTAGCAAGAAATAAAAATAAATTAATGTATGTATACTATAATATATCAGAGTAAGGATGTGTGCTAGAAACATTCTCTAGCTGAGCCAAAATAATTGTGTAGCTTAATCCAATGATATTAAAATATTTATTTATTAAAGCACATTTACTTACCATTGTAAACAAATAATGTTTACAGTCTCCCCGCATACGAAGATTTCTGAAGTTTTGAGATCTTCGTCATGAATGTAGACGGTTGAACATTAAACTATATTCATGCTGGCGTCCCACAGGGATCGCTTTTGAGTATTTTATTATGTTGTTGTTTGGGAATATCTGAATGTTGTAATGACTGTTTAATTTGATGAACCTTATTAATGTGACATTCAGCTGTTGTGGAGAACAATGATAAATAAATTATGACTGTAAAATAATTCTGTTATCTTTCGTTATCAGGTCTGAAAAATTATATATGATTCATAATCAACATACCTACATTATATTGCGTCCGTAATGGAGCAACATATTATACATTATTATTTACTTTTTTCCAGTGGCGGTTTTATCAATGAGCAGCTGTGCAGTGAACTCACAAAGAAAAACTACGACGAACAAGACTCACTTAGAGCGAACAAAACCTAAGGAATATTTTATACAATACAAATACGGTTTGGAAAGGCACGGGAACATGTGTCAAAATTCGATTTTCAGTCTGCGCAGCGATGATGGGGCAAATATGTTTATTTCTGTTTCATTGTGAGACTGCTATTAAACAATTAGATATTTCATAGCGGTATTCCATTTTCATGTGACTTTTTAGATTGTACACATTTAAAACTGTTTTTTAATTAAAAAACGGTTTCGCACTTTTAGAAATATATTTTTTGGTATTGTTGTGGCAAAATAAATCCTATCGCAAATATGAACTTATGCATTTTTCGTAATACTTGTGGCTGTCTTAAGATAATATTACATTTAATTAGAATAATTAAACATTGATTTTTAAATAAGTTTATTGTAAATATTTTTTATACATATAACCAACCGGTTTCGGTTCACCATCATTCAATATATATTAAAGTGATATTAAAAACAATGTTATATTATTCAAATTATTATAATTATGTATTTCTACAAAGTAAAAAATTACATTTAATGCCAACCTCTCCACACCGACTTATAAAATGACGTGCCTCCATAATATTAGGACATATTCGGTGAAGAAGAAAATATGCTCACAGAAATCCAATTTTCTTTCCATTTTAAATCTCCCAGTGATTTTGACCACGAACCGCCACTGCTTTCTTCTGGCAGTGTGGTAATAGTGAAAGCAAAATGTAGCGAATTCAAAACGCATTGAAATGCACATAAAGTTGGTTAAATTGAACAATTTGAAAAAATCTTGGTAATATGTACATACTCCGGTCGGTTGAATTCTTAGTTTCGACCTGTTGTAGAAACTCAGGTGTTTGGGTATTTTTCATTCTTATTCTGTCCCATTTTAATTTTTCTCTTCCATTTTATTTCTACTTCAAAACAGTATATGTATAACTATTAAAATATTTGGGGTTTCGTGTTCCCACTGACACCAACAAAAGGTATCTCGTGCGGTTGAATTTACATTATACAGGGTTTTCCAATAAGAGTTGTTATTTTAATATTCAATCGTAAAAGATCAATGGTTTCGTTGCTTGTATGGCACGTAGCGCCGTCTTGTTGAAAGTAAACGTTGTCCAGATCTATACCATTCAATTCCGGAAATAAAAAAATCATTAATCATCTCTCGATAGCGCAATCCATTCACCGTAACTGTTGCTCCAGCCTCATTTTCGAAAAAGTAAGGTCCAATGACTCTGCCAGACCATAAACCGCACCAAACAGTCACACGTTAAGGATAGAGAGGCTTTTTAACAATAACTCTTGGGTTTTTTGACAATTCGATAATTTTGCTTGTTGACGAAGCCACCGAGGTGGAAATGGGCCTCATCACTCAAGATGATTTGCATTTGATTCACTCAAGTGAATTTTAATAATTTCAATGCCTTGTTGAAGCGTGTACCATTCCATTATTATTAATGGCGTAGTTTCTACTTGTCAAATGTCAAAAAATGACAGCTTCAAAAGTAACATCTACCGAAATAGCGGGCTATTCAAAATAACACCTTTTATTGGAAAACCCTGTACATTACACGATTAGATCGTTGATAACCTATCTGCAGAATTCAGTCTTAACACTTGTTTATTTATTCTGTATCACAGAATATGCAGATAGTAGGTATAACAATACTTGGCTAACCATGAAAAATGAAAACATTATAGTTAATAGCTATTTCTGTCCCTCTATCAAAATCCACTCGTCTACTGAAATCAACAGCTGCTCTTGTAAAGAAATAGAAACGACGGAAAATATAAAAAAAATCTAAGAATATCCATTGATACCAACCTAAAATGGAGCGTACATTATAGACATTCGGTCTTATTAAAAATTGTGATGAAAATTGTATTCAATTGATAAACAACCGTGTATGTGAAAACCTAACTAATTGAAACGTAAAATAGAAACTAACATAAATTAGTTCATGGAAAGATACATGAGATGTATACATTGCTTATTCTTTAGAGATTTTTTCTGAAGGAATTTTAAATATTCTATATATGTCTTCATTTTGAAGATATCGTAAAATAAAATGCCAATTTGGAAACAAGATGAAATTATCTTTTATTTTTATATATTTGAAATATAATTAAATGTTTCTAAATTGGAATATTTTAATTTTAAACATGAAAAAAGTTTATAAAAAAAGCTTAACACAAACATTTTGAGTCAAAACGTCAATAAAATTGAAGAGAATTAAAAAAATTAAAAGCACAGTACTTTCATTTAAGAAATTAATAAGATAACTGTTACATAACTTTATATGTCGTTTATACAATTAAAAATATTATAATAATTCCCAGAGAATAACAAAAAAAATGTTAGTCAATAAAAAAATAATAAGTAGGAATTAACCTCGCTTTTTCGATAAGATGAAACTATATTATTCACAACATGGCATTATTAATGGGTTAAACCTACAAAATAAACACAAATAATAGTATACAGATATTAAATTATATAATATAATAGTTAATTCGAATAGATATAATTATTAAAAACATGAATTATTAAGAACGCAGCGCATGCGACTGAAAATTTCTCAAAATAGACAGTGTACAATGTGGAACAAAAACACCGTTTAACGAACATGAAGTTGTTTATCTTTAGTAAGGCTGTTTGTCACATAAAAGTACTCAAACCAATATGCATATTCAAAAACATTTTGCAATAAAAATATACACCATGTATTTAGCCAATCTGTAATTTAATATGAAATATTAACATGGGGAGGCACTGTAAAATATATTATGAAAAAAGTGATAGTACAAACATGTACCAATTGCATATTTGACGTACTTAACATAAAACAACTGTAAGCATGCGCACTATTAAATTAATAATACAAACATGTACCAATTGCATATTTGACGTACTTAACATTGAAAAACTGTACGCATACGCACTATTAAATTGATAATATAAACATGTACCAATTGCATATTTGACGTACTTAACATAAAACAACTGTACGCATACGCACTATTAAATTGATAATATAAACATGTACCAATTGCATATTTGACGTACTTAACATAAAACAACTGTACGCATACGCACTATTAAATTGATAATATAAACATGTACCAATTGCATATTTGACGTACTTAACATTGAAAAACTGTACGCATACGCACTATTAAATTAATGATACAAACATGTACCAATTGCATATTTGACGTACTTAACATAAAACAACTGTACGCATACGCACTATTAAATCACATATTATAATAATTATAAAATTATATAATAATTCCGGTTGTAATTAAAACACAAAATATAAAATCTAGCCTTAAAAACTTTTTTGTTAAACTTGATCTAGTCAAAAGGTAGGAATTTCAAAATTAAAACTAATAAATAAATATAAAAAACCATAGAATAATAAAGTAAAACAACGATATTATAGTACGAAAACCTTAGAACAGGTATAATACCTACTAGTGAGGTCTGTAATATAATATAATAAAAATAAAACACTTTATAATTATTTTTTTAAAGAATTCAATAAAAAAAAAATATATATTAAAATATTAAAATACTTTATAATCTTTACAATATCTTTAATAAGGTTTATCCAATTATCGCCATCTGACTAAAATTCTGCTATTACTTCGAATTATAGGTTTTGAGTTATCAGCTTTATCCAAGCAACCATTTATTAGGCATCCATTATAAGACACCTATTTCTCGCTTTTTGACCACTGTATAAATTTATGTATTAGGTACTGCTCATTGAAAAATATTAACTGCTTAAAAGATTCAATTTCGTTAAGAGTGGAGTAGTAAATCATTGCTTTACTACAAAAAATTGCTGTTTTAAGTCTGGTGCATTATACAATTGTGCGATAATTTTATGACGAAAACCTAGAAAATTCAGGGCGTTGACTATCTCCTACTTATCTCTTTAAACACCATTATAGATAGTAAAACAGGGCTGTTCCAACTATTGGGAGTGAGGAAAATTCTATTTGAGGATATTTTAAATGATTTACTTGTGTTATTTCACAATTTATTCACTTAAAATAATAAATAGTATATTTTCGACACACTCCAAAGTGGAAGATACTCTCAGTATCGCCCTGATGTAAGACTACCATTCGCAATTGCCAAACATTTAAATGGCTTTAGCCGTGTTTGGTGACCTGATCTGAATAGCCAGGTGCTTCAAACCTTCCTCTAGCGCATCTCTTTCTCCTACCCACTACCTTCAGCCTCACAACATAATTCAATTGGGGATACCATAGTCTCACTGGCTCCAGACGGTCGGGAGCAGTTGAGACTCTTGTGCGGTATTGACATTTTTTTAAATAATTTGCTCTAAAGAAATCCTACAACTGTTCAGTGAAATTAATTTATAAAAACACCCTTTATATTGTATTAATTAATATAAATTCAGCGGGGTATTAGTAAATCAAAATAAATATCATCAAATATATATCTACCTCTGCTTAAAATTAGTAAAAAAAAACTGCGGTGCGAGTGCTAAGTGTGTGGTGTTTTCAATTATTTTATTAAATTTTGTCGTTTTCCTTGCACGTTTTTTTTAACACCATTGCTTTACAAATATAAAATTTTGTCATCAGAAGTCACCTTTGTTGGTTATTATTACTTTAAATGGATTATTTATTTCTACCCTACCTTACTCACATAAAAAAATGAATTTAAAAAATATTATTGCAAGTTTCCAGTTCCAGCTACGAATATTAAGCAGCGCCGCGCGCGCCCCTACCAAAGCAAGAACTAAATATCATAATGATTATGAAACATAAACATTAAATTCATCGCTAACTCAAAAAATACCAAAAAAAGTACCAACTTTAAACATGCAGTAAGCCAAGGTATGTATTCTGTAAAAAAATGTTGTTGTGTACGCAATTCGCATTCAAGAGAAGACTCGCTTGTGTTAGTGTCGAAAAAAGCCGTGCCTTTCGGTACAAATCGCAAAAAACATCAATTAGTGCCATCTGTTGGTACCTTTATTAATTAGTTCAATTTTTGTAAAGAAATAAAGTGTTGTATCTCTTTCGTGGAATTTCTTAGGGAAAAAGGAAATTTTTAGATGCCAGGCTTGTGATGTGAATAAAGGAAGCGCCTAAAGGAAGGGCTAAAGCCTATATTGTTAATGAAAAGTGATGGGTTGTTTCGGAGAATTTGAACAAGTCAACAAATTTCAACGTTCATTTTCTGGTTCTGTGAAAGTTATATTCATGTTCTGTTATCATATCATTATAGACTAGTTGCTTGACAGAAATGAAATAATAACAGAACTTGAAAAAATCTTTCACAGAACTTTAAAATTAACTTTTAAATTTAAAGAATTGTTCCAACTCTCTGAAACAACCCTTCCTTAGATAGTAAATTATTTTCAATTATTTCGCTGTTTCTTCTATTGCCTACCCTGATCAAAAACTCTCTGAACGCCACTGCTGTGTGGTAAATATATGTACGCTATTGTAATCTGTGTAGGTACATGATTAGTTAGTATTGTACTGCCCCAAAGAATCTACTTTGGTTTTCTGTGTAGGTAATAAAAGTGATCTAAAATGTAGATACCTTCCTAATTGTCTTATTTAATATTTTATAAATATTTTTTTATGAATTTCGCATTCTGTCAGCGACTTCTCTCGGCCCTGTCTTATCTTTTATCCAAAGCTAAGCAAAGATAGCGAGTCAGTGTGTTCCTGGTGCGATACCCGAAATGTTACGCACCTCTAGGCAACGTCCTATTACATTGTTTTACACCGTGTTTTAGTTACAAAATAGTTAATAAGTACCCATTAAAACAAGGGTGTTCATTATTCAAAGGCGTAGAATTAGGAGTGCCACCATAATATCTCTGAACTCTTCAAGAACGAACCAACAATAAGGTGTTTTAAAAAATATTAACTGATAAGACAATAAAACTTAAACAAGTGTAGGTTCATATGTGTAAAATTTATGGAGGAAAATTCATTTCGAGGAGGTTTGAGTCTTTTAGCTGTCAACGATCGTAGTTCTTTTTTCGTTATGAAACAGTGATCCAATTGTAAGTTGAAAAGTTAATGTGATTGTCGCTGATAGATGACAACGAGACGGCTGTCTCCTCCACGATCACTAAATCAAGTGCATTTCTTGACCGATTAAAGAAGGTACAACTATACAATATACGTTATTGGTTTTATTTTTTTGTCGTTATTGGTATAATGTTTATTGTATGAACTGAAAATAATTTTATCACTTATGACTTTAAAATATTTTAGTTTTAATTTATTTTATTTGTGTGCCGCGTTTTCTCGACTACGAAGTAAAATAAAAACGTCGATTAAACGTTGTTGTTAAAATAAGTATTAAATAATATTTATAATTTGTGTTTCTACTCACAGTCACAATGAATCATGAATTCAGTACTGTCGTATTTTGATAATGGTTTGAAGTTTTTTTTTCAAAGTTCCTAGAAATTCCTTCTGTTGCATGTGACAAGCGAACTGAGAGTTAGACCTTGATAAGATAAAATTTCTTACCGTTCTACTTATATGTATTCCCGTTTATCTTTACACAAATTATTACAGTAATATTACAGTTTCGCAGTCGCACCGAAATAATCATGATGGCCACATTCGTTATTTGTGTTGTTTTATCGGTATTGATTGTACCACGATAAAAAACCAAGAAGACGTCGTTCGAAGTGTTTTATGTTTAATTTTGGTTATACGATCAATGTGTCACTGTTTGAATGGAATTTTATTTGTTGTAGATGGTATTATGATGCTACATATTTTGCTTCTCCTGGGGGCGGGCCTGGTGTCGGGCCAGTCGCTCTTTCCATGTCCCGTGGAGTGTGAATGCTCCTTGACCATGCTGGCTGAATTCCTGGTTGATTGCTCCGCCAGAGACTTATATGATCTTCCAGATGGACTGGATCCACAGGTAATCTTATTTTAAACCTCACTGGACCGATATAAATGTCATTTTATCCACGGTTTGCCATACATTATTTTTTTCCATCAAACTTACTAATGTTTTGCCTTTTGGTTTGCAGACGCAGATTCTCGACCTCTCTAACAATTTTTTCGAGACAATTCCAGAAGGATTATCGAGGACTCCGTTTTTAGAACAACTAAACTTCAGTGGAAACAAAATAAGAACTATTTCGAGTACAGCCCTTAAAAACTTAACATCGTTAGTCACACTTGATCTTTCTAAGAACAGCATATCCAAATGGGAAGATATTAGTGCTAATAAATTTTTACTACCGGCGACTAGTTTAAAAAAACTGTACCTTTCAAAGAATCCGTTAAGCAATTTTTCGTTTCCAAAGACCAACCAAATATTGATCAGCAACAGCTTGGAAGAACTATATCTGAACAGATGCAACATAACCGAAATTTACGGCAAGTCACCAATCTCCGGGCTGGCGCAACTAGTCCACCTGAGTATGAATCATAATCCAATAAAGACATTCCAAAGACTCGTATCCAAAACTTTGAGCACTCTGGATCTGAGTCATTGTGAACTGACGTACATAGGCCACGAAGAGTTGAATTATCTTCCGTCGTTGTGGTATCTCAAAATGTCTCATAATTACAGATTCTCTCTAAATACTGTCGATTTTGTCACCTCCGAATCCCTTCGAAAGATCGACCTCTCTTATTGCAATATGGACAAAGCGAGTCTATCGGGATTTCGCAACTTGGAAGAAGTAAATCTGAGAGGAAATATGTTTAGGCGTCTAATGAGTGGCGATTTCACAAATAACTTAAATTTGATAACATTGGACCTTTCATCCAATGCCATTGCATTCATTCACAAGAACGCTTTTGAGGGTCTAACTGCATTGAAGAATCTCAATCTCTCAGTTAACGTGATTCCAACAATGAATGAGGAAACATTTTTGAAAACACCAAACCTCACAGTTCTGTACTTGTCTCGGAATTATATTTCAAGCGTCGGAAGTTTGAAATCAAAATCATTGCTCTCGTTGGATATGAGCTTCTGTGAAATACAAATTATCGATGGGAACTCCCTCGAAGGCCTTTCATCTATTTTAGAAATAAACCTGTCGAAAAACCTTATCAGCGCCTTGCCTACCGCTTTATTCTCTAATAGTTTACAAACATTAGACTTGAGTTTTAACCGGTTGAGTTCAATTGATAATGACACGTTTAGTCTACTTCCGGAACTGACCACGCTCTACTTATCGGAGAACAGATTTACGCAAACGTTAAAATCTTATAATTTCGCAGGAAACTCTAAGCTGACAAGTATGACATTAAACGACAATACATGGCGGTGTGATTGCACTGACGACGATTTGAAATACTTTTTCCAGTTCCTGTCTGCCGAGCCACCAAAAGTGTGGGCAACAAATCAGCTGATCTGTCACACTCCCTCCAATGTCGCTGGTAGGACTTGGTTGGAAGCATGCTACTTCACATGGTATCCAGAAGTCAGTTCTCTAAGTCCAAACCAACGTGCATACACGTTTGTACTGATGGTGATTGCGGGATTTTTCGTCACTTGCTTTATAATCATGCTTATCCGCCACGGGTTAAAGATGAAGGAAAGAGCGCTCGAACAAGAAAGAGAAAGGGAAGCCGAAGCAACAAGAGATAGGCTTAGAGAAGCGAGAATGCGGAGAGAACAAGAACAACAAATAAACGCTCCAGACCCGAGGGATACAGTATCACCACCGAGTTACGCCGAAGCTTTGTTGATGCCTAAGCTGAATGGGTCATTCCACTCTCTATCAGGGATGGGGCTCAGCCAGGACCTCGAGAAGAAGCCAAGGAGGAGGGCAAGACGGAGGACGAGGTCCAGCGGGGATCTATTGAACGAGGAGAAGAATTCCAATAGGATCCGTCACAGGAGACGAAGATCCAGAACAGATAGGCTGGAAGACCCTGATTCAGAGACCCCGACGGAGGAGTCCAGACTAACAACGCACAGGTCCGATGGTAACATCGTTGCCTCTTGTGTGGTTCAAATGCACGAAAGTGATTTTTAATATAATTTGTACTAAATATTTGTACCTCAAAAAACGAATTTACTGCCAATTAGAGACAATAATATTATGTAAATTATACTATAGTTTTTAACGAATTTGGGATGTTATAGTGGGACTAAAAATATAAAGTTGTTGAATTAAAGAATCAATTATAACACTTTACTTAGGATCACGAGTGACGAGAGTATCCAAGACTAGATTAACCAACAAAATGACATGATTAATAATATAAAAAGCGTGAATGTAAAATTATATTGTTATGTGCATAATTAGTACAATCTGTACAAAAATATGATTAAGATTAGTAATACGAATTACTTTTCATTTATACTGGTCTTAACTGGTCATAATACAGAACACAATATGTACAGTTGACTACAGTATAGGTAAGAATAGTAGGTAGGTGAGAATGGTGTAACTTTTATATCTATGTCCTTTGTATACAGTGCTGTCATCCAGTGGGTTTCCAGGGGTTTCTGGAAACAATTCAATTTATTTTATTTTTAACTTCGGAAACGGTCTCACTTGCTCGCAATGTGTATAATACATTATATATTGTGATTTATATTAAAGCATTGATTAAAAATATATTTATGGATACCCTTACAGAATAATGTAAGGAAGTCTTTCCTCAAAAAAAATTGTCAATGTTCTGTTTGCTATATTTTAATAAGGTAGGCAAACTCCTTTAACCGATAATTTATATTGTGCCTAGGTTCATAAATGTGCATGTGTGAATGTTTCGAACGCAAAACTAATGTTTGTTAATATAAAATGTACTCAATAAGCGTTTAATAATTGTCGACACTAAAATAAAATAAAATATTTTAAATGGTAACTTTGATTTAATTTTAATCTTAGGCTCGACCATTTGAATCAAAAGCCTTCACGTACGGGTACGGACATATCCGGCCGACCACGGCGTCACAGGCCGAGCCGAGTGCATTTCTGTGTGCATGTTGTCTGCCTGACAGATCCATCCACACTTATTAGTAGATGCAGATATGCTCCTATCTCGTCATATTCGGCCGGACATGTCCATATGTGAAATTAAAACATAGGATACATCCATTATGCACAAATTATCTTCATGAAAGTTTTCACGTTATTAAATTTTTTCAGCAGTTATTTATTATGTAAACCCTTAATAATAAAGAAGACATATAATGAGAAAGAAATGGCACGATCAAGAAAACCAAATACTTCATTCGGGTCATGTCAGGAGTCAGGAGTCAGGAGTCAGAATAACATAAGGGCATGTGTGAGACGATGTATGAATGTGACTGAAGCAAGGGGTGTGTGCCAAGACTGAAATGTTTAGCAGTCCGTCCTCTCTGCCTACCCCTGCGAAAACGGCGTGTATGCCCCTCTGTTATTTTGACTCATGACATAATCCGACTCAAGTATCCACTGGAGTGATTGCTGTCATATATGGTGACCGGATAAATCATCACAATGATAATTCATCACATCTTTAAAAAGTTATATGAAGTCATGGAAAGTGATGAAACAAAAACTTTATTAACTGGGTTAAGTAGGTTAGGTTAGGTTAGGTTAGGTTAAAAAAAATTTCATCGTTTCTAATTACTTTATATATCTTTTTAAAAGTGTGTTGAATTGTCACTGTGTTGAGTTATCATGGAACCCATATATGTATATATGTACGTTTACCGTGTTATTTAATCAATAAAGTATGCCAAAAGTCACTCCAGTGGGTATTTGCTTCACACATTATATTATATTATTATATGCTTACTTGTTATTTGTGTCCGTAATAGATATTTTGCTGTACCTTTGGATGAAAATTCTTTAAAAAATCTGTTTGGCTTAGTATTTGTGCCGCGAATTCAAAATTTCGTTTTGTGTGTAAAAGGCCGCGCAGAAAGCTTTCAATAATATTTGGAAAGCAGCAGAATCTTTCCTCCAAAAGTAGAATAAGAATAAATAACTTTCTGAATATTACAGCCATCTATTGGTAAACGTTCTAAGTAATTGTGTTCGCTTTGCTGCAACCATCAGCAACTCCAAACGTCAGTGCAACTAAAATTCAATAGAGTGCAAATGTCGGCATCTAGCGTATAAAGTGCAAAGCTTTTTCTAAATAATTTAAAAATTAATTCCAAAAAAATTATGTAGATGCTATCCAACGTTTATGATTTTTTTTCTTTGCAAACAACTAAAATTAGAGGTAGGTAGGTAAACTATACTATGAATGATTGCTCGCAATCCGGCCAACTCTCACTTTAGTTGACCTTTCCTCACTAACACATTTTTTAAATATTTCATTTATATTTCTTCAATGTGACAGTTAACAAATGCTTTCAAACAAACAGTTATTGAAAAGTTAATTCAGATATTGTAAAACATGTTGAGTTTTTTTTTTAATTTTGCAACTATTTCTTATATTTCCTTAATGATTTACCAATTATTATTGATAATAAACCAAAATAAATGGGTGTATCTTCTTCGAATCAGTAAGTGGGCAATCACCGTACATTTAGGCAGTCGTCTCACGGGTCGGTAAGGAATCGACAAAAACCTAGTACTGTAAAGACAGTGTAAGATAATAATCTATTAAATAAAATAATCGCTGCCCACAGCAAATAAGCTCTGTAGCTTGGAAAACTGTCGGTATTGCAGATTTCTCTTTTCGAATTTACCGCCTAGCTGAATGTCATTATCTTATCATCGTTAAATTGACTCATGGGTACTATTGTAAAAGGTAATTATATTAATATAAATTGAAATTTGATAAGAGACTGAGGAAAAGGCTGAATGGCACGTAAGCATGTAACAATAATAAATGACAGTGAATAAAGTCAGTCACCAAGTGCCAGCGAGGTTGTGGAATTTTTTCTGATATTATTATTGTGCCTAAATAATACATTCTTAAGAATATTTTAAAATCACTTCTAAAATAAATGTAATTGGTAAAAATGGTAATTAAAAGTTTGTTATGTGATATCAACAGTGTCGCAATAAATATCGCCCACTGAAACCTTGTACCGCTAGCTGTATACAGGAAGTACACCACATCGCTCCCTCTAGCCCCCGACCCGTTTTATGGTTCAGTGGGCTCTTGGTATACAGCATTAAGTTTTTGTTTTGGACCTGTGAGACGACCGCCTTAGCTATATATGTTTTTTCACAAAAAAATTGTTATTTTGTTAAGTAATATGGCGGAGAATCAAAACCTACACCTACTAAGCGTAAGAGGAATATAATACTAATAAATTGACATTCTGGGTTTGATTCCCAATTGCGACAGTTACCTTTTTATTTTTGTAACTTGTTCTGTTTGTTGTTTCGTTTAGTTGTATTAGTATTATATTCGTCTTCATTGGTTAAAATTCTTTTTTACTTACCTATGCTTGTGATGTTTCTAATTTTCATGTGGAAACACGACCTGCAATAGCCATCCCAAGCTAAGGTGTGGGCTACCGTACTAAGGCTGAATCACCTGGGGAACAGTATCACGAATGGTGCCTCCGAGAAACAGGGTCGCATCTCGGAGTATTTAGACCTTACTCCAGCACTCGGGGCTCTGCTGGAGTAGACCTTTTATTTCCCTAGATACCCGTGGATCGAATATTGGACGAATATTGTAATATTTTGAGGGGAAGTAGACTCTTCTGCCATGGGGCCTTCAGGGAACCAAGCAAGAGTAGTCTCCTCCGTTGCGGGGCCTTCGGGGAACCAAGCAGGAGTGGAGAGGAGAGACGAAACCCTCTACCATCCCCCAGCCTTTAGAGAACCAAAGAGGAGTGTAGAGGAGAGACGAAGTCCTCTTCCATCGTGGGGCCTTTAGGGAACCTGGGAGGAGTGGAGAGAAGAGATGAGGCTCTCTTCCCTTTTGGGGCCTTCAAGGAACCAAGGGGGATTGGAGAGGAGAAATGAGACCTGGGAATACACATTGTGGAACTAGAAGATATAGCCACATATCCAATAACAACCCTGGTGAACTTTATAAAAGGTACAGGTTGACTGTTAAAGGAATGAGGTAAAATGGGAGATAGCACAATGGGCCCAGGACCTAAGTGCTCACGGGAGCCATACGTAAACCGTCTCTGCTCTGTATAAAAAAAAAAATTTGATGTTTGAGTGGTCATAAGTACATAAAAAATTATTTGGTTATATCAGTAGGAATTGATTATTTTCAAAATCAATTTCGCAGCCACGTTAACTTTTTTTTTAAGAATGGCTCTTAACCTTTTGAACGCGTTAATTTGCTCCGTTTTATCTATACCCGTACGCGGTACATATTTTCAAATACCTATGCACGCAATTAAATGTCAAATTATAGCATTCTGGCATGATTTATTGGACTATATAGACAGAACAGACTATTCTCCACAATATGAAAACAAATCCTCGTGTTTATAAAAACAAAAACATAAAATTTCACACAAAGACGTAAGGTATCTTTTGAATGTGGTCCCGCCATTCACTCGGCGTCATAAATAAACCACTCTCGGCGTGTGTGTACTTAGGCCACTACGTTGATAGATACAAGTGGGACACCATGATCACTTATCATTTTTAGTTAATAAAAGTTGTGAATGACATACTAGTACTAACGCCATCCGTTGACAAAAATGTAAACTAAAGGACTAAAAGGCGCGAAGAGGCGCACTTGATTATCGATCTTTTTTTATGAAATACAATTTTATTTTTGAGAAATTCTTGTAGATGTCAGCATCGTGATAGTTCTACGAAGTGAGCAAGAAATACATTTATGACGTAAGAGCGCTGGAATATCGGCCGTCAAAGTTTGTCAAAGTGCAAAGAGTTAACAATAGATGGTAGTTGTGTATTTTAATTACATTACTTGTATAATTTTCTGAAAAGGGAAAGGAAATAGGAAGGTAAGTTTAAATATTTATGTCCCAAAGAAACGCAAGTTTATAACAATATTATTAATTTTATATTTATTTCGGTACTAGACAAACTCTTTATTTTCGTTATTACATATTTTTCGTTATACATTATGTATAATAATAATTACAATATGGGTAAGCAATAAACCTCGTATCGGAGTTTTGATAGTTTATTCGTATTTATAACAAACAGCTCAACACCGTAAAGTTATTCAGACTTTTGTAGAAATATGGTAAACCAACGGGAGACGAATAACAGATTCATTTTATTCTTTACCATAAAAGCACAATAAAATATATCTAACATTAAAGGCAAAATGTTCATAGCACTCAGGAAGTAATTTTTTGTTGATAATTTGATCAATTTTCTTCAAAACGATTCGAAGTACCTATTTTGTGTATCAACATACATATTATTCAATTGATATGTTTAAAAGGGAAGCACATTTTTAGAGAATGGTAAGATTCTTGTGACAAAATTGGTAAAAAAAATTAATCTCATAAATCTAAGTAAATGTAATTTACAGGCTGAAATTTGTGATATATACTAAGACTGAGAAATTAACCGCAGACGAAATCTGGAACTACAGTTTATTTGGTAGCAAGATATATTGAAAAATTAATGGTTTATGTTGACATGGGAGTTCCAGATTTCACTCTGGGCAATCTATCCCCAGGGTGCTATACTTGGATATAATATATAGATCATAAAAGCGTATGTACTCGAAGACCGGTTATTAAAAAAATATGGATCCCGCAATCAGTAAAACTTATTTAAAATAACATATATAAAAATATTAATGATTATAATGGTGAAAAACTCTAAAACAGACAAGTACAGTTTCTGATTTCCGTCAATAGTACCAGTTAAAATTCGTAAAACATAATTTATTTATTGAAGTTAGTACTTGACTATCAGAAATATTTACTCATTCTATATAATTTCTTGTAAAATTAATATACCAGTTTCAATTTACTGTTTGTTTGATAGAAGGTAATTTTGAGTGTACATAGGTGGCTACTTATATAAATCTTATTGTTTTACAGCATGCATTACCAATTGGAATGTAATTAAAACGCTTTTGTGAACTGGGGTTGAATTCAACCTAGCCCAGAAAAATGTATATACAAGAAAATGGGAAAATTTATTAATAAATAAACTGTGTAAAGTAAACTGACAACATGTGACATTGATAGAAATTCAACTGATTTTGAATGCTTATCGATGAACTATTCCAGTTTAATATAAATTCATGAAATAAGCAACACTGTTAACATTGTATAACCATTGTGAATTTCAGGCTAAAACTATTTAGTCATCGGGGTCAAAATGAAACAAAAATAATTTATAATTTTTGTTTGCATTATATATATTCTTTAAATATGAAAGCAACAAAATTGATAGTTGGAATCTAATTTAATAATATATGTATGCTATACATTTTATACCAGATGACAAGCTTGGGTTTCTTTTTGTGTGGCACTTTGATTTCATTCAATTATTACAAACCCGAAGAAGAATGAAAATATATATTTTAAACATGTTTTCAAGAAATGACAAAATATTGTTCGGTGTCTTATGAATATGAATGATAGTGACAAACTTATACTCCACATTCAAAATTCTACATACTCTTATGAAGTAAAATATATTATATTACAACGTTTTGAAAATTAGTAACTTGGTGGAACATTATTAGACAAGAATCTACAACTTTGTATACACCACTAAAAACAAAGTGCTGCACACAAAGTCATTTACTACTTTTTACAAAAGAATCTCTTCACAGTCTTTCAGCAGACGAGCGGAAAATACGGTGAAAAGAAGGATTTTGTGTTCATTACATGCTATTTATCCATCACTCCATTCATACATAACTAGAATAATACATCAAAGGGAAATGACTTCTCCGCCGTAAGGTCCCCCAACCAAGCTCAAGAAAGACGCGCATAGATGTTAGCTGCCTAACTAAAGGAATATCACAATTTCACAATTCTGAAAAGGAACTTCTACACGAAAATACTCATATAAAAATAGTATATTTCCTTACATAACTTAATGATACGATTAATGGACTAAGCGTCACTATTCATTCATTTCTTATAAGTACCATGAGGTGGGACACCTCAAACACTAGTTTCTTCTCTAAGCAATGACACATTATCCTTACATGGTAATTATTTCACTTATCAGTAAGACATAAATACAAAATGCACCTCCGCTCAACCTCCGTCGGGAACAAACAGAATAAGCGTTATAATAAATAAAGTAATAAAATCAAAACACATCCCTCATTCAACAAGACAATGAATCCATAATCTATGTATTTTTCTTTCACATAACCTTCAATTGAAACTTGGGTTCCAAGAATGTTCAGGCATATTCATTTAATACAAACTAAGGCACTCGTAATGCCGTGGACTACAAACACTTTGGCAGAAAATTGAATTTACAAAAATATATCAAATATCTCGGTGACACTCACTATGTACATGTCGGAATTCAGCGTCTTTCTCAGAAGTTCTTTTAACTGTCTCGTAGTTTCACATTAGGACAAAACATCATGAGATATGTCTGTAAATCACCAATTAGTCGCAAGACCACGTTAGGAGACTCAAGTTGTGCTCTTGGATGGTGAAATTTGTTCTGGAGAAGGGGTGATTATTATTTCTCCCGCATTCGATCGACTTCTCGTGACAAGAACCGGAGTTTTAGGTTTGGGTGTCTCCGTCAACTTGATTCTAACTCTTCCAGAGTCGTACACTGGAATATATTCGTTCGGAGGAGGCAGTAAATTCATATTCGGATAAGTTTCACCGTTTGTGAGAGGAGCATCTACAGAGGAGTGGTACGGATCATAAGGACCGGTCGGTTCCTCAACCTTTGGTATAGATATTGGTTCAGTAGGAGTTCCATTCGGCTTGAAGGAGCTGACACTTTGAGCCACAGGTTCCGGAGCTTCAGACCTTTGAATGTTTTCATCAATCCCCTTCCTACTATCTAATGTTCCATTCCTACTTGTTTTCCGTGGATCATGCGTAGGTACTAGCTCGTAATTATTCCCGTTGCTCTTTTTCTCAGCTTCTTTGGGATTGACCACCGGCTTACCAAGTAATGACTTGTTCATGTCGACCATTTCTTTATCAGCTTTTTCAACATCTTTCTTCTGTTGCCTGCTTAGATTACGTTCCCTTCGTTTGCGCGACTGTCCTCTTATGATAGTGACTCCTACTAACCCTACCAGCAAAACCACTATAATGCCAACACAAATGTATGTTCCAACTGAACTCTTTACATATTCTTTGGATGATTCTTCACGGAGATCCTCGCTTGGACCATTTACTGCCATTTTTTGTCTACCGTCATCAGAGTGGCTTACGACTTTTACAATTTCTTCTTCTATGACAACTGGCTCTGTTTCAGGTTTCTCCGAGCTAGGCTCCGGTTGAACAGCATCCCAATCGATTCTTCCCTTGAAAACACTCGGGGATTCTGGTAATGTAAATGGCTCTTCTGAGGTACTCGAGTTTGAATCGGAACTAGGCATGAAGAATGGATTGAATAAACCAGTTATAAATGGCTCTGAAGTAGTACTACTCGTGTTCACTGAGTCATCTCCACTACCTTCATCGTCATACGATTCGTAAAGGGAATCAACGGTTGTTGAAGAACTATCCTTTTCAAATAGTCCTCTTGATCCAAGGACAAGTCCAGAACCGAAATCTCCAGATCCTGATTCTTCTGTTGTCGAAATGTTTGAATCTAAAACCATTAAACCATTCTCTGATAAATTATTTACATTTCGTAGTTCTATTGCAGGGTATTCTCCTGAACTTTCAAACATCAATGAATCTTCGTAGATAGCCTGATTAGAATCTTCAGTGGTAATTCCAAGGTAGACTTTATCATCGTCATTTTTATCTCCGCCAGATCCTTCGAAAACTTCTCCAGCGTCAAGATCACTCAAAGCTGTTAAGGGCATCGATTTTTGATTAGTCGTATCTGGAGCGATATTTTCAGTATCTAGTGGTTGATCTCCCATCATCATGTCTTCCAAAAGGACATTTTTAGGTTCCGCAGAATGTTTCTTTTCAGCGCAGATTTCTGATATTTTTAATTCGGCCCAGCTGAAACCTTTCACATTCATCGGAGAGATACATTTAACATCATCGATGACCACTCCTTGTTTTCTAAGTATGTCTAACTCTTTTAAATTATTGCATGTGCATCGTAGTGGATTTCCATTCAACTGTAAGTGCTCGAGATCTTTCAACGAATGCAGGTTTGTGGGTGCATTATGAAGCATATTATGGCTCAAATCTAATGAACTTACACTAGAAGGTATATGAGACGTGTCAAAATTTTTCAACAAATTTCTTGCGAGATTAAGGTGTACCAATTTCTTTGAGTTGCGTAGTAATTTGTTGAGATGAGCCATGCTGTTTGAAGATAAGTCAATTGAGACAACCTCCGTGAACTTGTCTAGTTCGCCATGGACCTTACCGATGTGCGCGTTGGAAAGGTCGATGACGTTGATGTTGTGGTGTTTGTTTCTGACGGAGTACTTGTGGAGGGAGGGCAAGTCGGAGCAGGTGGCCTTGTGGAGTCCCTCCGGGGTGGTGACACACTTGCAGGCAGAGGGGCAGGCGGAGGGGGAAGGAGTGGAGGTGGGGGTTGGGTTGGCGGAAGTATACACTGCCACCCACACCACCATCCACAGCAATGATCGTATAGTCCTCATTTTACTTGCGCCGAACTGAAAATAAAGAAAATAATTTATTAATTTGAGCATAATTAACTTGTAGGTGGAATATAAATTATTTTAACACTACTTGAAAACCCTGGCGTTGCCCGGGCTTTACCCAAAGTTTTTCAAAATGTTATTTACTTATTGCAGACATAATACAGTTAAAACAACGCAGAAATTTAATACCTAAGTAGTAAGTACATAAAATAAATATAATTTGATCATTAGATACAATAAATCGATCAACTACATTTTGCACATCCATCTCAAATTTTGGATTCGTCTCATAGGCGCGTAATACTACGAAGTTGTAGAAGAATTGCTACAATAGTATAGGTAGGTACTGTCTTGTAACTGTCCTGTCAGGAACATGGACCGAAATTAAGGTTAAACGCAACGCTCGTTGTATTCTACGTGTTCACAGATGATTCATATTCATATTGCGTATATACGGGCGCAAACAAATGATTTGTCTTAATATTGTAAAGCAATACCTTGCAAAAGCGTATTTAAACAAAATTAATTAATTAACGCCATCTGTGAACACGTAGAATACAACGAGCGTTGCGTTTAACCTTAAATGTAGTAACTCAGGGGTATTCAATAACGAATTAATAATTTTAAACAAACACATGGGATGTTGGGATAATTTTAATAAATTTATTGAATAAAGAAGGTAGCCGTAATCTAGGCATTCTCTAGGAATACCTATTCTTAAAGTTACATATCTTAAGAATTTATTTTGGATTCTTTCAATGGTGTGAGAATGAACTTCATAATTTCGATATGGCCTTCTTACTAGTGACATATACTATTTTATTTATTTATTTTATTTTAATATTACATTTAGTTACAATAGTGACGTATTGCCCATCTCACTAGGTGTGGAACGCCACAACACTATGTTTTGATAGTGTAGATATTGTGAAAATCATTAGACAATCTTAAAATAAAGCCCCACATTTTCAATGCTTTGTTGGATATGATTTTTATGTGCTTTATGAAATTGAGTTTCATATCAAACCATATACCCAAGTCATTGCTTTCTGAGACAGAAACTAACGATATATCACTAATAGAATAATCAAAAATTATGGGATTCCTTATTCGATAAAACCTCGTAATTTGACATTTGTTAATGTTGAGTTGCAAGTTATTTTCTGGACACCGTATAAAAAGTTTGGACAAGTTATTTGACAATATATGGCAATCATTAACATGTCTAAATAATTTTAGATCATCTGCAAACATTAGGACATGAACATAATCGAAAATATATAAAACATCATTAACAAATAACAAAAACAAGATCGGTCCTAAATGTGAGCCTTGCGGAACGCCACCCGTAGCAATGAATTTATATGTTAGTATGCCATCAATTTTAACAGCCAGTACTCTGTACATTAAATAACTGTTTAACCATTGATATAGTGATCCATCTATATAGAATTTATACAGTAATAAATCAATTCAACTTTATCGAACGCCTTACTGAAATCAGTATAAATAGAATCAACCTGATGTTTACTAGACATTGACAAAGATAATTTTGATATATTAACAAGTTAGTAAGAGTAGATTTTCCGGCAGTAAAACCATGTTGTTTAGGAAAAATGACTTGATTTAATCTAAAAGAAGTATTTCAAAACATTTTAGGAATTGTCTATAGAAGGCACACGGGTCTGTAGTTAACCACTCCGTGTTTATCACCTTTTTTGATGGTATTAATGGAGAAGATGGATAGTATTAACCAGGTTTCAGTTAGCATGATGACGTCATGTAAGAATGTTAAATTTGCGATTCGTTTCGTTCCCAACCTGTATATTTTAATATCTTGAACCTTGGAATTATCAATATTTTTCAGGGCCGTAGTAACCTTGTTGACATCATCTGAAATATTAATTGCGGTATTAATTCTGACGTACTCTCAGGGACATTGAAAAGAATTAAATTTTTTACACGGAGCTTCCTCTCTTCAATTTCCAATAACAGATCATAAACATTAGATGGAGGATTTGTGGGGTTAGCATCTGTTGACTGGGTATGTACTGCACTTTTTAGAGTTGTTAATTCGCCTTCAAATATTCCCATTCTTACAGCCATACTGTGGTTCCCAAAAGTTCCGTGGCTATGGGTGTTATTTTGCCCATTATGTTCCTTCGTGAACTTGTTTCCAGGATCGTTAATAATCTTAATTAGTAAGCTCAAGAGATCTTTAGCTTTAGTCATATAGTTGAGAGAGTTTTCGTTTAAGTCCATGATTTAATTTATTATAAAACGTTTCTACACTAGTGACTATTTGCCGCAATCAGTAGGGCACAATTCCAAAATAAGACACTTTCGGCCAACAGGGCGATAGATGACGACACTTTTAACCAATGGCGATATAATGTTAAAATATTATGTAGACATTGACCTTCCTATTGTTTTGAAGATCAAGTGTGCTAAATTTCATCAGTTTCGGAATAACAATGTAGATTCGTATACAAATGAAATCATTATTCTTTATATAAATAGATAGATTATTAGTATCCGAACTCTATGGATATTGCCCAAAATTTTCCCAATAAAAAATGTGAATTGTTATTATTATTATATTAAAAAATTGAACTTAATTATTTAGGTAGGTACAAAAAATAAACAATAGTTGGTTTATAAAATACAGAGCCTGGGGCCACTGGGCAGTGGGCACACGCTTGACCAGCCACTGCGCGTAATTGCGGAAACCGTTCTGCGGTCACAAGCCACAATAAAGTGAATGAAGAACCTATCTGTTATGGAATATATTCTATAGAATAGTACTGAATGCCCAATTTACCGCACAATGCTTGCTAGCTTCATGTCTGGTTCAAGAAACGCAACGGCCTTGGAAACGCAATTATCTTTGGACAAATAATTTATCCAGAATGATTTGCTGGATCGAAAAGAAATTGTTTAGCTTGGAAACATGTTTCATTTTAATAACTTCAATAATTACGCTTTTTATCGAAATTTTTACGTTATTTTTTTAGTAAAAAGGAAAAGTTTATTTTCTGTTAAGTATGTGTTTAAAAGTGTCTTTAAAAATAAATATAAATAAATTGGTTTGACTGGGAATAAATTAGATTGAACAACTCGACCAACCTCGCCAAATGTCGATCGGGTAGAACCGAGATTTATTTCGTTTATTAACTGCTGTAACGTCATCCGATTTCAGAGAAATGCATGTGTGTCCGCGTGTGTTTACGTGATTGCCACCAAAAGTTGATATATTACATTGTCATCGAGTTTATCTGCCGAGTTTCAGCTCGATCGGATGTCGGGAGATATGTTCATTTCTGCTTCCAAGGTAGCCAGAGCTCGGGTATTACGTACTTACGTTTAATCAATGATTATAAAAATGGCAAAAAATTTTAATAATCTTAGCTGTCAAGCCTCTGCTTCACTTTAGGAAGGAACGGAAAAATGAAAAGAAGTGATATCAAATAAACTTGTATTATAAGTAGGGACCGTGCGGTGGTGCCTTATCTTTAAAAAATAATTAGATGCCACAAGAACGTGCTAATATTAATATTACGTTCATTGTCCTTTTCACAAAATTATATTGACTCGTCTAATATTGGTTCAATAATAATTATTGTCTTTCAACCTTCGACCAAAAAAGTGAATACGGAAACAGTTATGAACAGCAAATAGAAATCCAACCACATTGCTTGCCAATTAAGGTAGTCTAAACGTTGCTGGTTTTTTCCACAATATTATTATAGACGTAGAGAAAAATTAATTGCCATTATAGGATGCTAACACCAACAGTTAACAGAGTCCAAGTCTTGATCCTGGAACCTTTGCTATCGGGGTTAAACCTATGACGGAGGCTTTATTGCGACTGTGTGTGTATTGTAAACACGACGCGCGTAGATTAAATAAACCTGATAAAATTAAAGATTAACCTGGATTAATAATTAAGAACGACGCAATATAATTATATTCTGGAAAATGTATTGAATTACTAAACCACTGCTTTGAAAGACGTGGAAATCTTTATGCACGTCGCGTCACGCCAAGATTAAAAACTTTTGTCTCAAGTGTTCATGGGTCCATTAGTGGTCCATTATATATTAGTCTGCAGCTTCTTGGTCCATTATTATGATCAAAGTTTGACGTTTTTTGCTGGGTAATCGAAGCGGCTGCCGTTTCCGAATACAACAACCGTTTCCGATGACATTCATGGATATTAGCGATACTTTTTTTGTGTTTTTCAATTATTGCCAGACGGGAAGCTAAGTACAAGGTTATTTATTAATAGCAAGAAGGTGCACAGTGTTAGTGAATTGATTCAAAATGAAAAATCGTTGAACTTTTTTACGCTTCAGAACTATTTTCAAAAGTTTTACGAAGATTCCACCAGTAAGTTGTTGTTGATAAATAAACATCGAATTATATGTATTTGCATATTTTCGTAATACGGAATTTGAGTCCTATTAATCGAAAGGGCATACTTACTTAAGCTATTTTTGGTCTTAAGTAAGTTTTGCCTTGCGTCAGTGCCTGTTATTTATATTTATTTAAGTTAATTTTTAGCGTTTTTTAGGCACCGTATTATTCAAGCCATATCTACTTATTAATTCGATTGTAAAGTTTTTTGCTATACAAGAATTGAACCAGCAACCTGCCGACTCAATGCCATAGTAGGTATGTACAGGGCCAGCCATATGCGAGCGCAATTGCAGCAGTTCGCTCCGGACGCCGAATTGCCAAGGCGCCAAGACGCCGATAATATCCAACACTTCAGTCCAAACACATCGCCCTTGAGATTATTGTGCATATAAATGGCGCTACTTAAAAATACAAATATTCCGAATATTATTGATTACAGTGACCACCTAGGCATCTACTGTTTTTTTTTATAATCGGCGCCAAAAATTTTCTCGCGCCAGGCGCCGCTTGGCTCGCTAGGTACTAATGCGAATTCATTGAAGAATATGTGAAAGTGATTTAACTCACTTTGCAAAACGTCATCAAACAGAAGTTGAACTTAAGTACACATAAAAAAAAACATCGGTGGTATTTGTAATGCATATTTTTATTACGATTTCAACAGGCGCCAAAAACCGTTCTACTCCAGACTCCAAACTCTAGTCATCTTGTGACTCAAGGATTGTCTGCCACCCATAATTCCTTATTACAGATTGCAACCGAAATCACATGTCTCAAATTATAGTCGAATATCCGTCCAGCTTTTTGCGATTTGACCCCACGGAACAAGGGACAAAGGCGTCAGTCGGCTCCGCCTAGTGAATTAATTCCAAACTGATTCTGATTATACGACGTTCGGGTCCATTTGTCTTAGAGTCAATTGATTCAGTAGATATCTGATTATCTATTCAAAGTATGTGGGTTTCATTGTAATACGTCAAGAGTGACAAATTTCCCGGCTGACGTTGGTGATATGTGCGTCATTTACGCAAAAATACTCGGATGATACTGTTGAATCTGTATTATTTGATCAAATAGATAGTTTATCGTGGAAATCGTTTATCTTTGACGTTTGTAGCCAAGATACAATAAAACAGAAAATTATTACTCAGATTTTGTGATAAATGAGTGTTTGCCTTGCTAATATGCTCACTCGAGCAATTGGTTGTATATATATATTATACATATATACATTTATTAATATCATTCCTCAAAATATTAATATGAAAACATATGAACAGTGCTTACAGCTGTTTAAATCCAACGAGTTCACCTAGATTTCGCAGTTTTTCACATATTTTTAGGTTCTATAAATTTGTACTTGTTATGTCAAGCAATCGCTTATAACGTTTTTGCAAATTTGCCATAATATGCCAAAAATCGCTCGAGTGGTTATAACCGAAGTGGGGTCACTTGAAGTAGTGAAAACTTGCAATAAAAATTGTGCAGGTACAGTTCTTTAGACATTTTTTAATTTATTCAGTACGAAAAAGAGTTTTGAAGGTTAAAAACGGCGCTCGAAGCTGGGTAATAGTAGTAGTAGTATAGGTAACGTAGCGATAATTAGATGCATTAAAAAAAATCAATTTGCAAAAAACAAAGTTTTTTAAAGGGATTGTACCTTCCTTCCCAGGCTCTGGAGTCAACCGCGCTTTCAACCTTGCCACATGCCGATCGGGTACGACCTACATTTATTTCGTATATTGAGTGCTGTGATTGCCACCAACAGTCGATTGAATGCATTGCCATCGACAGCGAGTCAAGTGAGAGTAAGTGGGTTAATTTCCTCTACCAAGATTTGCATTCCTTCATGACCGAAATTAAAAGTGAAATTCAAGTAGATGTATTTAAAAAGCTTAGCATTGAATGTATTTCTGCGTAGGAAGAGTAGGTCTTGTTTACTGTCACTAGTGGAAGAGGGTCAGCAAGTGTTTACGATGCTTGAAAAATAATATTGTTAGGAAACTTACAGCGTGTCCTATTCATATCGGTTCCAGTTCGATCGGGTGCATGATATAGCGGGAGAAATAATCTCAGTTTTCATTATTTTATCGTCAAAGATTTCTTTGTGTCAGATTTTCTATTTTATGTTTCATCTCATTTATTCATTGGACTACAAATATATGATATAGATAATGGCTGATGCTGATAATTAACAGTGTTAGAATATTAAAGAGCGCATAACGTACCTATCATTGTTTATTACGCATCGATAAACGTTTTAAACAACGAAATAAATAACAAAAATTCGGCATTGCCAAAATTTATTCTACATACCGACTTCAACACGCTTTGGCTTCGATCTCTGAATTGTGAAATAAACATTAACTGTTTTATTTTATTTTTTATATTTATTTAAGTCTGAACGAAACACGCTGTATGTTAATTATACATTTGTGTGAGTACCTAATGCAATGAAGTCAACTACAGTTGATAGACCTATAAGGAATACGTAGAAACGTAAATCTGAAGGAATGAATGAGTAAATAAATACAATGTTCAGGGAAGTACAATGTAGTTAAATACACACGGAGAAAAATGATCTTGTTAAAAAAGTGATAACATGCCACTTTCCTGATAAAATATCAGACATTCAGAACATATCGAGAACACGTGTTCTTTTCCTAATAAATATCGTGACGGAATGCGACAATATCAATATTTGTATAAAAATGTGTTCCGCCGTCCTCATAAAACATTCGCTTTTGACTGATACTTTGTTAGGAACTTTGTCAATACATTCGTTGAAGACCTGCAGTCCCGTTTTTAACAAGAAAACTAATAATATGACCAGATTTTTAATAAATTAACAGTATTTCATATCAGTAAGATGTGTCCGTGCACCTACACAGTTGCCTAGAGTAAAATCTGACTTTCTATATTCGTTCACTTGTATATTAAAAAAATATTTTCTACGTTATTGAATCGATAAGTTTGTAAAACGTGAAATACTTCGATAAGATTACGATATTTGTTTAAAAATAATAATAATGGGATTGAGAAACGTACGGCGTAGCCTTATCACAGGGGGACTCCTATTGGTCCAAAATGAACGGAGTTCACGGCGAACGGCGAAGCGCGCGAACTGTTCAAACAACACGCAAGATAAAGCGCGACACTAGTAAAGTTACTTTTGTTAAAATGACATGTCCGTAATAATATTATCTACTAATACTATTACGTAGGTACACAGAGCTGAAGCACTTTTTGTATTGGACTGCACACTATTTGCAAAGTTACAAGGTGAAAGAGATTACAGGCAGATTACAGGTTATAAACTTTGAACGTTTTTATAAATCCTAAAAAATACAGGAAAAAGCAATGATTTATATAGCGTCGTTTTTGTAAAAAAATACAGTGTGTGGCAAGCCTACCCACGACGGAAGTGAAACTTTTAGTATTCTTCTCTCTCTCTTTTCATTTCATATTATTATTATTCAGAATGCTGTACATTATAGTTTTAAAAAGCATAAATTTATTTATAGGCGTGTTGTTAACAAATGAACGTTTAACTAGATTCCTAATATTGCATATTTATAAGTAGTATGTGATAAAAAAAATTAAGAGTTATAAAAATATGGGATTCGAAACCGGGTCCTGCATAACGAGTGTCGAACGCTCTGCCTCTAGACCACGAGGAGAGGTATCTCGCGCGACGAGAACCGCGTATAACGTGTACTCCTCAATTGACTTTTAACGTGTAAATTTTCGTTTTCAAACACGGCAAATGAATAATATCACATAACGTCTCGTTAACGCTTTATATAGGGTCGAATAGAAGATATATCGAGAATAATTAGTCGCGTTATCGGCCTTGATTAGTAATTTTAATAATTCAAAATAAAAATAATTAATCAAAATACCGAGCGACTCTACCGGCTCGATTTGTAAGCTATATATTTCGACAAAAATATCATATAGGTACCGACCGTTAATTCTAGCCAATTACTCGAGTGAACACCTACGGTCTCGAGTCTCACTAAATGGATTTAGACATTTCGGGAGACTATCGGTTAAAATTAACAAATTTATCTAATTTTTTAAAAAAATATTTAAAAAATGTAAATATTTTCTTATATGTATGCCTTACAAAGTCGCAGCACGAGAGCATTTTATCACTTTTCCTTGTATTAAAAAAATCACAAAAAGAAAAAAATAATAATTAAAGCGGGGATCGAACCTCGGTTCTTCACGACGACAATCGGGCGTTCTGCCTCTAGACCGCGAAGCTTAGATTGGAGAGTGACCTAAACTAGGTATATAATATTAGCTGGGCTCCTATAGCGAAATGATCCCCGTTTTTCGTGACGGTCATGAGTCGGTTTTACTCCGGTCCTCGAAAATGCATAACGCGCGTAAATAAGTTTCACTTCAAAAAAACAATACATTCAGTACCTACATAAATCGTACAAATAAAAACAATTATTTAGGTTTATTTACTAAATAATTGTAAAACGTTATATTAAAACATTACGTTTATAGAGTGAAATGTACCTGTAATTATATAGAACCCATGCAGTAGAATAGTATTATGCTAACCTTCATCAATTATTATTATTGAGGTATGATATTATAGCCTTTTTGTAACTATATTCCTTGCTGTTGAACACATCTGCAATTTCTGCGAAAGTATTGCCTGTGCGGGCGCAATTGGAGCATTCCGCTCCTTCCAAGGGGCCAGGCGCCGACAATACCTAACAGAGCAGAGCCTCAAGTTATGGGAAGGGACGAAGCCACAGAAAATGCGCGAAACGCAGATTTCAGTTACTTCGTTCCGTTCCCATAATTCGAGGCTCGACTCGCGTTTGGGTTGGCAAATGTATACGCAGCTTATCAGTCCAAACACATCGCCCTTGATATTATTTTAGCAAAAATACGAATCATCGGAATATTATTCATTACACCTACCTAGGCATCTATTGGTTTCGACAAGAGGCCCTAAAATTTTACTAAGATTATTACAAAACAATGGAGAATTAAAAATAATGTCTCAAAAATAAAGTATCAAAGTTTTATTGCATGTTTCACCCTGATTGTCCTGATATAAATATATTATGCTAATTGCATATATCTATAGGCCAGTGCAATTAGCGATTCGCGATCGAAGTAATTCCGGTAGTCCCAATTTTTTTATATGTTATATAAACTGATCTCCTGATGTAAAATCTGAGTTTCCGACCTTGGCGCACCTGTGCTCGCGCCGCCATTTTGAAAAAACTGGCCGAAATCGGGCCAAAATCTAGTTTTTCCCAAATACCTCATTTCCAATGCAAATTTCGCCTAAAGTATCTTTTCAAATATAATAAAACATAAAATAACCTACAACTTTTGTGGAAACAAATTTCTTCTATCTCTAATAGGTACCGAGGTAAAGGTCGTAAAGGTGCGTATATTTTTGAAAAAACAATTTTTTTGCGCGACTAGGTTTGGTTTTTTATAAATACCTCGTTTCCAGTACAATTTTGTGAAAAATTTATTGATAATAATTTTGTAGAAAATAAAATTTCGTTAAACAAATAGGTACATAATTTATATTTTTTTATCTCTATTACGTATCCAAACTCTAATCCACCAAAACCAGGCCAAAAATTGAAACAGAGGTTAGGTGTTTTAAACTTGGCATTCCTTGATTTTATTTTTCTTTAACAATTATTGTTCTAAGAACATATACGTTGACAACAATCGTCATGCCTGTGTCAGACCTAGCTATAAATATAGTAGATAGACTATTTCAGCATATCGGTCGCCATACATTCCCAATAGGAAGACCACTAAAATAGGCAAAGCCACTACATTTGTGCTCGCAGCTTGGTCTGACATGCCTATCAACGTAATCACAATATACATTTAAGATTATTAATACAATTAAGATGATAAGGTATATAAAAAATTGGTATTTGCGTAAAATTAACATTTATTGACATTCTTTTCTTTATTAGTTAAGTTGTCAGCATAACAAAAAATAAAATTAATGGTAGATCAGTTTAGACAGAAGTACGAGCCCTTGACTATAGTTTCTTACTTCTGGCCCTGAATAGCTTCTTCATCTGTCTTATCACTCAAATTTGTGGCGACTGGGTCATCATATTCCTCGTCATCGTCATCAACGAAGGCTTCTACAGCATTCTCGCAGGAGTTGCAATTGCAATGAATGCAGAGTAGGGAACATTTCAAACCCGACTTTCTGCAGGTGCACTTTCCAGCGCAACCTTTTTTGCATTGACATGATATGAAGTTCAGCAAGGCCTGAGGTGCAGCTTCCTTCAACATTGTTACTGGAGTAAGTAACCCAACAGCATCCTTTTCCCACCCCCATTCAGTCGGATCTTTATCGTGACCAAGCCAAGTCTGCACTTGCAAGTATGTTCTTGAAGCGTGTTGCTGGACTGCATCTTTGGTGGGTGGTAGCCTGGATAAATTGAATTTGTTCTTTTTTACTCCTTTGACAAAAATGATGTACCTTAAATTTTACAAATTTGATTTCTCGTTGCCGCCATACAAAAGTGCAAATAGTTGTTCGGCAGCCAAAGTGATTGTTTCTGTCTTTGCTTTTGGGTCTTGAAATACACGAACAAATTCATTCACTGAGTGGTTCTTGAGAAGAATATTACAAAATTTGTTTTTGCCTTGACCGAAAGGAGCTCCAGTTGTATCGCAACCACTTATGGCATGAAGGAATAAAATGTTTTCAACTATTTCAATGTGTTCATTTGTTTGAGTACAACGCGTTAGGTGATTTACCTTTTCCAACTTTTTGGTAATATACGTTGGGAGGTGAGAGAGCTGTGAGGATTACCAGCAGATCAATATCCTGACCAACGATTATGACTACATCATGTTGAGATGACAACGAATTTGCTGTGTTCACTATGAGAACGTCAGTATCCTCTTCAGCTTGTACTGTCGTTATGTGGGATCGTGCAAATGAGGTTCTGAGTAGGGAAATAAAACAAAACTTCTTCTTCGAAAGAGTTACAACTTCAGCAGAAGTTGTAACTCTGGCACGCCGTGCTCTTTCCACCCCTTTAGTGCTTTTCTTTTCCATAGAATCTGGGTATCAATCGAATACCACTACTGCATTGGATCCATAATGATTTTGTACATACCTGACATATTGCTGGAAAATTACTGAAAAAAGTTGAGCACGACCCCATACAACTTTGTGCAGTAAATATCCTCCATCAATTACGTGTATTTTACTGCTTCCCAGTTCTGTATTATTTGGTAGAGGGTTGAATGTTGAATGAAATATAGACTTTGTTTCTTTGCGCATGCCTTCCTCTGAGAAAAGAGACGATGGTACAGGAGAGAGTTCATATTGAAAATATTCTTTAAGTTCACTTTCAGACTTTTTGGCAATACACATACGATGGAATAGCATTAATGGATCTATTGCCATAGTCACACCCTGATTTTTGACACTGCTGGTCACCGCCGCAAGAGAAACTATCGCATCATTACGTTTTAAGTGTAGGTTTCCAAAGTTCTGGTTGATAACTTTAGACATAGCTAATTTCCCCATCTTTTCAGCCATGTCACAAGTGACTTTGCTATCCCCGATTGTGCCACTGTTAATAGACATAATCACGTTTGTTTTAGGAAATGCTTCATGGCAAGCAAACCAATCAATGAGAGTTTGAACGTCTCGATCATCCCTCTTAATTCTTGTAGGCCTGATCTCTACATGTTGCTCTGACGTTCCTGATTCAATCCCTGAATTCCATTGTTCCATTCAACTGAAGGGAACCGGAGGGGTGGAGTAGAAGGGTGGGGGAGGGGGGTAGCCTCCCCCATACTGAAGTGCCCTCTAGTAAATTTATAGATGCATGTATTTAAAAATGCAAACAAAAATCTAATAACGTGATAATAAACCGTGATAGATTTTCTGTGCGTACCTACCTAGATTTGTTTATTCTTTGTATCGGTAAAAACACTATATTAACATAAAAAATGCACAGCTTTTTTTGAAATTTTATGTTCTACATAATTGGTATCAATAAAATTTTCATGAAATTCCACTGGAAACGAGGTATTTATAAAAAACCAAAGCTAGTCGCGCAAAAAACTTGTTTTTTCAAAAATATATGCACCTTTACGACTTTCTACCTCGGTACCTATTAGAGATTAAAGTTGTAGGTTATTTTATGTTTTATTATATTTGTAAAGATACTTTAGCCGAAATTTGCATTGGAAATGAGGTATTTGGGAAAAACTAGATTTTGGCCCGATTTCGGCCAGTTTTTTCAAAATGGCGGCGCGAGCACAGGTGCGCCAAGGTCGGAAACTCAGATTTTACATCAGGGGATCAGTTTATATAACATATAAAAAAATTGGGACTACCGGAATTACTTCGATCGCGACCCCCTTTTTGGCGCTAATTGCACTGGCCTACTAATGCATGTCATGTTTGTGTCGCTGAAGTGAAATATAAGTATTTACAATAGTTCTATTGTAAAAAGGGTGAATAATGATGAACTCACACAAATATTATTTAATGGATTTCCCTAATTAGTCGACAATAAATCGTAGATGAGAAATGCATTTCGTTGCATCGCATTAATCTCCTTTCCAAAGGCTCCGATTACCATAGAACGTGAATAACAATAAATATGCAAACATTGCAACATGATGAATCACTTATCTGCAATATAAGTACATATTTATTAGTTGTATTTTTGTTTGTGCCTCTAAAAACTCGCAAACTAAACTAGTATTTTTTTACCAATAGTGTGAATATCAACGTAAATGTCCTCAGCATAAATGTAATTTCTAAACACAAAACGGACATTAAGATAGAAGAAATCGAGGATGCCCGAGGACATGGCACGATCAAGTGAATGTAATAATAAATTGAGTCGGGTCAGAGTCAAAATAACAGAAGGGTATTTGTGAGATGAGTTTGGCGATCTATTCATTCTGCTTATCCCTGGTGGGAAAGGATGTCATCGTTAATTAGTAGTAAGTTTGAGGTCGTGCACGAAAATGAGTTATGTAGGTATCTTTAAATTAATCCACAGATTAAAAATTTTTAGGCATTTCTGCTGTGAAAAGGTGAAATACCGGAACTTTTTAACTTTTTTGACAGCTATCTTATATTTCTTGTGCATGTACGTTTGTGGCGCCGAAATAAATAAATAACAAATATTTTACTTAAAAACCTGACGTATTGAAGTGTACGGTCATTGCCTTTTTATATTTTTTGCAAAGAAATTGATAAATCAAAATGTTCACTAAATAGAAAAAATGCCATCATTTGGACATAGCATGTCGTGCAAGATAAAAGTCAGATCATGTCTGATAGCGACCTTTTCAGCAATAAGGCAATTGACCTTGGCAATCATCTGGCAACTTCCTCGTCCTGTAGATCATTATTTCCGACATTGAAATCTATTGCTTCGTTAATCTGCCGCAGTTCGGTAGCTATCTTTTATACGGCTCGCTTTAGAACAGTTCAGTGATAAGGGCAAGCCCACATTACATATTATAATATGAAGACGAAAGAGGAGTGTTGTTATTTAATTGTATAAAAGAGGATCGAAAGCAGCTATTAATAAGTTAAAATATATTAACTGATCATCAGGCCATTTCTCACATGGCAAACATGTTGGCACACTCCTGGTTCAATCACACTCCTCTAAGTTATGTATCGTCTCATCTGTTATTCCGTCTGTTGCCATGATTCAAATCAACAATTTCATTGATTTGATTGGGCCTGCCATGTCTTCCTGGGGCTTCCCTGACTTTCATATATTTTTCTGACACTCCTTTCACCATCCTTACTTTTTAAATGTCCAAACCATGAAAGATTCATCGTTATAAGTGTTAAAACAAACGACTACGCACTAAATATCTACCAAAATAACACCCTGGTAAAATGAAAAGGACGCAAAATACAAATCTGTCTTGACAGAATTGCAAAATTTTAATAATTTTATTTAAAACTAGTGCAGAATCTACAGACGCATTGCTAGATTAAGCGAACCATTAGTCTTAAATAAAGAAGCCACATATACCTTAATTTGCGTAGTATTTGAAATTGAATATGAGGTACCAGATATTACAAGACAATAAGTGAACTGTTGTTCACAACCTAAGTATAGCATTATGTATTATTATAGGCTTATAGAAGTTTTTCTGGGTCCAAATATTTAACAGGGGATTTGCAATCTAGCAAAGATTTGACGAGATCATCAAATATATTTATATATTCGGAACCAATGTGCTTAATAAAATATATTGTTTTATCATTTACAATTGTACCTACATAAAGTTTACCCGGGTTCAATTAATCGAATGATTGGTGAAGATGCAAAGAGTGGACACTGTATCTTGTACCATCTATTGATATAATAACAGCAATCGGAATATCATAATTTTTTTAAGTCTCTTATGAATCCACCCTGCATATTATAATATAAATCAACTTCTACGTAAAGTTCTTTTGGGTTTAAATAATGAACTGATTGGCAATGTAGTAAAGACTCAACACTGTCTCTATCAATAGAATCCGTTTAAAGCTTTTATTTATTCTGAATCTACTGTGCATGCGTTAGTGGTTGCGCGATACAAATAGTTATTCGTATCGAGGAAGGTGTCCCGAAGGTTGCGGGTCGGAGCTGTGTCAGCAGGAATATGGGGCAGTGCTGATCGCAGGCTGTAATGCGTCCCATCCGGTAATTGCAGCAATTGCTGCTCCGTGAATCCTGGCAGGAAACCTCGGCCATATTGTTATGATGGCTATTATATCGACTTGTAACGACAACACTCGTTCTTCTCACCGGATCTCCCAACCAACCAACATGGTCGGTTGCGTGAAAACTTCTACACCGAACTACATATTGCAAAATATGTAGTTCTTTTCTATAAAGATTGTGGCAAACACAATGGGTATTATTAACAAATTTTACACACCTGTTAAACAACAATTAACGTATGGTTTGGTTGTTGATCAGTTGTGTAAAATTTAAAACAAGTTTATTAGTAAGGGGTAATACTCTAAAGCAATTCAGAGTGTGGATGGAATAATTACTGAATATGTTCCGTGAACACCTCACCTGTTTTTACAAGAAATAACGCTGTTAGTGTCTATTAGTTTAAGCGTGCGCAACGTTTTATGATTTACAAAAAAAATGTATTTCTGATTTCTATTCGGGTGATTCTTTGACACTTGCAATCGAAATGGATGCAATCATAATAATGATCCAATGCAATCGTTGCAACGGTCGTTAATTTACTGACTAGGGCATTATAATCACGTGCAGAGGAGGGATACTCAATTGCCTCAAGAGGTTAAGGCCTCTAGAAACTCACTATTGTACTTGTAATAATGGGAACCTACGTGTGCATTGCCTTGATTTATGTACCTACAATTATTTTCAAAGAAAAAGTTTTTTTCGCTTGATGTGTTTGAAATTATTATTGGATGTTTTTTACCTGTTTTTTCATTTCAATAATGGCTGTTTTCGTTTTTCTAATTGTATAATTTGATTAGCACTCCCTTGATAATTTGGATGAGTAAAATGAACCTCAATGAACCAAGAATTTCATGAGATTTTTGAATATAACAAAAAAAACATATTGCAGATCTTTTGAAAGAGTAGCTAAAATATAAGTATAATTTGACCTTGGTTGCAAAAAGGTACAGCGAACTTTGACGGCGTGAAATATGACATTTAAAAGTCAATAATGTTTTTCCTTAAACCAACATTAATATTTTTATTACCTTCGTAGTTGCGATTAATTTGTCTGGAGTAGAAATATAAAAAAAAAACTTTTCGTATTTAACACTTTTTTATGATATTATTTAGCAACAAATGTTGAACCAACGATCCAAAAGCTTTTGCGATTGAAGCAACAAAAATTGTGATTAAAACGGTTTATTAAACATTTTATTTCATAATCGCTTAGTTATGATTAAATTATACCTAATCTTTGCAAGCTTCTGAAAAATCCGTAGATTTCAATAGTAATCCATCAAAGCCAGAGTCTCTTAGAAGCTGGGCAAACTGAACAGGGCCCGCAGATACTTTAATAGTGACCCCGTACAAATCGCAAGTACATCCCACTGTTGAATTTGGCAGCCACCTCTAGTCTGAAGCCCCAAAATACCTGAAAAAACCCATAACTCCTGGAAAAGGGCGGTACGTTTGATAAATTCCCCTATCTTAACAAGCGGATTGCAATTTTTACAGCACAGGCGTCACGTAGGTATGCTGTCACTATTCTACCGGTATTTAAATGGAAGGTGCTCCGGGGGAAACACGTCAAATGCTCGCCCAACATGTGTACACGGTTGACATTTGTCACATGTATGTCACAGAGTATGACGTAGGCAAATTATATTCCTCAGGGTCTACTGTATGAAGTTGTTGTTAAAAAAAGCTACATTCAACATAAAATCAAACTTATATAAATTCAAATAATATTATATCTTATCTGTCTAAGTGCATGTGAAACTATGCGTTTAAACTTCAAATACAAAATTTATTTGCAAAGAGATATTATTACAGATAAATGAAGCCGATGTTTCTTTAAGGTAATCTATGATTAAAGAGTGAGCGGAGGAAATTAAAAAAAAACACTGCTGCATTTTATGTGTTGATTTCGTGGATAATAATACCACCTGACAAATTCTTTGCTTTGCCAATTTGAAATGGAGCCAACCCACATGACAATATTATTATATTTTACCTCAAGTATGCTAGTGCGCGTAGGACGTAGGAAATTGGTGATTGATGATATTGTTACCGATTATGTACTTCTTATTGTCGTATGGGGAAATGCAATCAACGTTGAAGCGATTAAATAATTTTATGAAAATATTGACGATTGTTAAACAAAAATTGCATGTTAAAATTATATATACCAGAAAAACGTATCAGTATTATTTTTTTAAATGTTTATTCTAAAATTAAAAAATATTATATTATTTACAGAAAATATAGTAATTATTTAACCTAATTTTATACATTGGATGTACCACCATAATAAATCTAGGCTTGTGTGTATGGGAGAAGTGTCATTTTGTTCGTTATTTTTATGTATGTATATGCCAAATACTACTACGACTTCCACATTAGACAGGCCACAATTTCATTAAAAGTACCTACCTGACATATGCATTCATAGAATTTAAATAAGGAGGATTTTATAGACTTTCTGATACCTAACTCATATTATCGAAATCTGACGTGGGCACTTACTATCGTGAATAATTTGTTTCCGCGTCAAACACATTTAATATCCGACTTTTCACAAAAATTGTATAAAACCTTAACAACGCATTTTGACTTAACTTGAATCTTGAGCTGCAGTAAATTGTTGTAAATTAGCATAAACCTCAATTTTACAATTAAATTTATAGCAAAAAAAGATGGCTAAACCCAAAAAATGACAGAAAGGCCTTGACAACAAACATTATTTAAAAAAAACGTCTTGGTACACACACCACAGTCGTCTATAGGCAATGAGCAAATTTGTGGAAAACATTTTAGAATAGGTATGTAGGTACCTAGCTAAGATCTTCAACAGTGCAAGATTTTTATGAGATTTAAGCACTTGAATAATACGTTCACAGAATCCTTCAGAGGGTTGCACTTCATACAAATTGTTCAAATCAGGTAGCTCAAATTATAAATACCCCATAATAAAGATCCAGGCACTCTCTTCAATAGGGTGTGAGTACATGAATAGCCCCGCATTAAAATGAATGGGAGAGCATAAAAGGAGGAAGATGCATGAAAAGATTAGGGCCTTCAATGGGAGACCTTGAGGGAGAAATTGGGAAGGCCAAGGACTAGTGAAGATCATGAAGCCAGACGGTAAAAAAAAACAAGCCGTAAAAACAATGTTTTTTTTCCAAAATACATCGATTTTCAATTTTCGACGTTGTTGCGCGATTTCTTGGTACGGCTATTAGCCAATTTCAAAGATTTTGATCTTAATTTTACTGAGGATTGAACCTTCCTCCCCAGGGACTGATTAAAATAAATAAACACCGCTAAATTTACATTTCCATACAATTTCAGTCTATGCATGATTGCTACCAAAGAGGTTGATAGAATGCATTTTCATCATCGGCGAGGCTATATGTCAAGTTTCAGCTCATTCGGATGTGGGGAAGTGGGTCAATTTCCACATTAATTTCAATCAGTCATTCAATCAAGAAAACAAAATCGAAATTCAAATAGATACATTAAAAAATATATATGGAAATGTTTTAAAAATAAGTCAGTTATCGATAGATTTTAAATACACAAAACATCAACTGCATTTTTTACTGAAATGGATGGGGTCATTTCAGATTCGTGAAACTAATAGCAAAAAATTCGCTGTGATCAATACAGTTCAAACAATAATGAAATTGAAAACAAATATTTTTATTATTCTGGTACAACCTCTTTGTTGGGGGTTTAATTAACAGTATTAGGGCAATCTTTACTCTACGTACTGCAGCATGGAATATTCAGCACTTGATTATATTTGTATTCATACAATACAAATATACGCAAATAAAAAATCCCATTATTATAGATGGGTATTTTTTATAACAGTGTTTAGGGTGAATAAATTTATGTCCCATTTAAAGTTGGTTAGCTGGTTTCACGATTGCCCTGGGGTTGGTCTTTTTACCACTTATTACGATTTACGAACGATCGTATAATTTAGAATACATTTTAGAAATTAAATAGAGTAGGTACCTAGTAGATTACCTAGTACTTGTTTAATGAATCTCACTTCCTTACTACAATAATTTACGACGCTGTTGCCGATAAAAATTGCATTTCAGTGTGTGAACTTTTGACCCATGGTGGATTAACGCATTGAGGTTAGACCCGTATCGCACTGCAATGCCAGGATCACTTCGTCGCTATTGTTTAATATTTTCAACGATGAAATTGATCAATAGCACTATAATTATCTGAAATACACATTTTTAGTGATGAACTTTACGAAGAAATCAAAACAAATATGTGATAGTTTGTTTCTAAAACATCAAAAGAGAAGCATATAACGTTAAGTAACTATTGTATTTAATGTTGACAAAATCATGTACAGTATGCATTTAAACTTATAACTTCACGTTTGTAAATGATATTTCACCTCTCTCGTGAATTGCTTATATATAACATATAAAATCATGGCTTTCTTCTTACGAATGCAAAAGCCCTAATTTACAACAAAGGTGTGAAATTAAACCAATTAACATAGACTTATCATCACGTATCATATCATCTCAAGACATAATATAGGTACATATAGTTTTAAATTTTATCGAAATGTATAGTATACATTTCGATAAAATTTAAAGTAATGCATAAACAATAATGTTATAAAAACTGTAAGTAAACTACAACAATTTTGCAAAAAAAATATGTATGAATGAAACAGAAATATGAATAATTCTAAATATGTTTATAGTGTGGAGACAGAATTGGGACTTAATCGCGTAATTAATTATAACTTCTGCAGTAGACTATACTCGTATATAGACTCTGAACAAACTAAGACTACTGTTTGATAAAACTGTATAGCATCATCATCTGAATAATTAATGAGGAAACTGTAAGAGCCTCTGCCAAATTTGTTTTGTAGCAAAGTTTTTGGTTTAATTCTGAGCAAAAGAGGATGAAGCTCATTTGTGGTGTGACCTTGTAAGTGACTACCGTATCGTCAGTCTTCATTCAGAAACGCCACGCAATGTCTTGTTGATGATGACAAAAAACGGTCTTCGAATTATATTATAGATCCGCATGCAAAATATCACACTGGTGTGACGCAATGTGGGCACATCATGCAGTAATCTATTACATAAAGGTGAATTGTTGCTTCAATTGGTTCATGTCATACTTTTGTCTGCGTCCTATTTGACTTATTCGAATATATTCTTGTTCCTACAATAACTTGGTACTGATAGGAAAACAAAAAAAAAATTATTTAAATAAAATTTGTTCATTTGTACCGAATATAAACACTCTAATAGAATAACATTTCAGAGACTCAAGATGGATGAAAAATTTGGTAAAATTAACCATATAAATCCTAAAAATCTAGGTACCTATTTTATGCATTGGTGCTGAAAGGCCACCACATTTGGTGACCGGAGATTGGTTAGACGATATAAGACTGCTGCAAGACTTTTACGCTACTTGGAAAAATAAGAACATGATGTTTCATCATTTTACTAGAGCGGTTGTGTAGATAAAACCAAACTGCATGCAAAATTTTTACGAATCCTTATTGAATTCATAGCTGATATAAGTGAATAAATCATGACTTATTACATTAATTCAATACACAAAAGAGAATTTCCCTTTTCAACGATGTAATTGCATGTAAATTACAGTTCTCAAGAGCATAATCAAATGGTATGAAAATCGAAAAGTATATTGCACTCGAGGCAGCAGTGTGCTCTTTGCAGTTTTCTGCCTGTCTTAGTTCACAGATCCGCGAGTGGGTTCAAGTGTTCCCAGGCGTGTGAACTGGTCTGATGGGCCGTTGGGATGCTGCGTGATGTGTGAAGCAGGAAGATGTGGGAGAAGAGGCACTTCAGCCAGAATACTAAACAGATCATTATACAGTCTTTATTTGAATGAGATTGGCGCATGGCGGCTTGAGGAACATACAGGGGAGGAATTTTAAGATTACGTCACTTGTTTTTGGTCACTACAATAAATACTGAATAAAATTGATGGGTCCTTGCAGTGACTACAAGTTACTATTGGAATTGGGAAACGCCAATAGTCTTTAGCGAGAATCGCCGATTATCTCACGTTACATTCTTGAATGGGAAGAAACTTAGGTAAGTGAAGGGCGTCAGTATGGATCCAGTAGATATCATCAAACACTTCACGCAGAAGTTTTGTTGAAAGTAAAATAATACAATGAAGCATGTGCGAGAAGGGCCGCAATAGGCCTACGTAGATCTCAAATCTTTTCTGCATTCCATTACAAATTACAAAGTACAAGAGTTAAGTTCAGCAACTGAAATGAGGAACGTGTGGAGCACTCGCTCATACCCATATATGCTCACACTCGTACTCATGCCATAATAATAATACCTCGAAAGCGTAGGTAAACACTTGAATAAAATTGCATCCTCATCTCAATAACCCAGTTTTGTCAACGCATTAAAGTCTACCGAGAACACGGATACATCAGGAAATTATTATTATTTCATATAACACCTACAACAGACCAAATACCTTACACAAGTTTCTCAGAAATATGCATCGCGTATTATTTCCGTAGGCGGTTTGAAACAATCCATGCATTTACGATATTTTCATTCGTTTTAAAAACGGGGTTTTTACAAACAAGCATTCTCTCCAAGAATTCTGTCGTATTTACGAATACCAATAATGTTTTCAAAACTCTAGGAACCGAAACATTATTTGAAAACAAAGCACAAAAGTTATTTTAAAAATGGAGTGATTCTCAACGCGGTGTCATCACGCAATTTTAAGGTGAACAAGAACAAAAAATACATCAATATAAGTTGATGTAATTAAGTACACGGGTATTAAGAAAGCATGGACTAATTAATACTAACCAACTTATGCGAAAATTATTAACAGATCCCATGTGACACTGGAATCAATCACTTCACACTTCACTGGTTATTAATTATTTCACTTTGACATTATTTCTAATTAAATGTGCACAGGATACGGTAAAGTCACTTGGCACATATAATAAAGTTCGAAATGCTTTCGTTTCGTTCGTTAATTCGTAGATTTTTTCTGCATGCATGAAATTTCTGAAATTATGTTTTAGTTTTGACTGCTGTAATATGTATTTATTATATTTTTGGTGGCTCATTTAGATATTTTTGAATTTGCATTAATGTTTATAGTGACATAGTGCACGGAGGCAGTATAATAATAGGAGTGTAAGGGATGAATTTCACCCCAAAACGTTTGGCTAGGTAAACCATTCGTCGAAGCTTTTCTTGACAGTATCAAATCATGTCTTTGGCGCATGAAAGGTTTTATAATATTAAAAAAATATTTTTTATCTCGACGGAATTAACATGCTTAAAAAACGATTGTGTGTTTAAAAAACTGTTATCAATTTTATTATTATTCTGTTTCCCAATAATTTGGTCAGTTACCAACTACATACTTGTATAACAATCAAAGTTCAAAGAACAAGGTCGGTGTGATTAAATAATGTGAAGTCACGTCTAGAGCACCTTCATTTGAATACTAATACAAGAGATTTAATTTGTCTTTGACTTATCGTATACAAGTAGTATTTCATCAGTTTGATTAAAAATAATTGACAACAAAATTCAATATTTGTGGTAATGTACCATTCAAAAGTAGGTAGCTACTAAACATATTGATTTAGTGTTCTTTAAACAAATTTTATTTAAGGAAATATTTGAGTAATGTTCATTTTAATTTAAATAAAAATACTTCTAATTAATTTTAAATTGCCATTGCTAAACCTCAGAATTTAAAAACTGTTTACATATTAAAATTCCAACTGTCCCACAGTATAATATTATGTTTTTTAAACTTAATTAAAGTATAAATTCAGTTTATTTAATAAACTGTCTTCAATGTACTACCTACATTTAAATTGAAGTAAACGAAAACAAAATTATTAAGGTACTTAGTTTACGTTAAAATTAAAATACTTTGTGGATAAAAAGTTAATCAACAAAAATATATACGCACATTTTGGTTATGGCACAAACTTCACTCGAGAATTCACTACACAATCCGCGGATCTTCTATTATTTGACACTAACCACTTGAATTGATTTGAATAATCGAGTTGTATAATTGATGTCGAGGTGGTGTTTGTCGATCGAGTCGAAATTCGATATCTCTAGTGCGAACGCGACCGTCAGGAACCAGTGTCCGATTACGAATGAACTTCAGCAGTTTCAACACGATAGTCTCACTTGTCTGCACATATCTATAAAGGTTGAAAAAATTCACGTGAAATAACGTAATCCTTGCCAAAATTATGATTTTACAAAACATGAGTCATTCTCTCCCACACACTAATAACTTGGGTACAATTAATTTAATGAGAATGGTAATCTATTTTTACTAATAACTTCTATTTATTCTAATCCAGAGTATTGTTTTCGTGATTTTTCGTATGGAAGCAATACTGCTGAACTGTGTATAAGTAACTAGTTAAAGTTTACAAATAGTTCCAATTTTGAAAATGACCCTTAATTAAGCAAATCCGATCAATAGAGTTAATTTTTCTTACTGTTCATCGTTTCTCTTACTGGTTTTTTCGTCACATTTTGACGAGTTTTCGAAGCCACATAAAATAAATGTATTGGCCGTTACTCTTACGGTAGTTTGGATTTTCAATGAAGAAATAGTTTTATACAACCTCGGTGACAGAGCTGTGAGATGCGGTAAGGCAATGTACTCAAAGGTCGCGGGTTCAAATCCCTGCACAGCACAAACATATAATGCAACTTATGAGTTATTTCACAACAACAAAAAATGTGTATTTATGACTGTGAAAACCACGAAGAGAATAGCTGATCAAATATTTTTTTAACTATGTTTAGTAACTAGTTCTGAAGAGCCAGTTACTACACAACAGCAGTCTTTTCTATTCTTCTTTCTTCCATTTCACAACATTTCCCTATCGATAGAAGTTCCTTTATTGAATTCATAAAATAACACCTTTTTACATAATATTATTACATTACAATAAGTCGCTTTGTGAGATCAGAAGAGATCACTTTACAACTTAACGAATTTATAACATTTTTTTTAAATCAACATGACTATGTTTTGTTGACTAGATAATTAAATTATAGTATTTAAACCATGTACGTTTATACTGACAGGCGGTTGAAGACCCTTTGATCTCAATCTGAAGTCACTCCTGGACACACTAACCCTAGATTCTTTTTTTCTAGAAGTTTTTTTCTCGGGGCTTCCTGTGTAATTGTAAATAAAAAATGTACCTACTTCTCAAAACACAGGTATACCTTACCTATAGGTACAGACATTAAAAAATTCAACACAATCTCACAGTTCACTTCCTCTGTTATCTTTCTAATCTTTACAAATATAATATTTACTACGAAAAAGATGACATTATTCATAGCGCTATTTCCAAAAACAAACCAATTTAACGGGTGAGTATGTAGATATGTATTTAAATATTTACTTGGATAATAACAGCCCGCATAGCGCCCCTAATACGGAACCCTAGGGGAGTCTCGCGAACCCCGCATGAATATAACATAAAATGCAAAAAGTATTAGTTTTAATTAAAAATATAACTAACATAGTTTCAAAAGACGTACTCTCTGTCAATCAACATAATGTAACTCATAGAATAATTTCCCTTGGACCACTGATCGCAGGCACTATTATGCTACGTATACATACGCGAGCCGAACTGCCGAACTGAACCTCAATTTATAGGAAAGGAACGAAGCAACCGCAAAGGGCGCGAAATACCGCTTGCAGTTGCTTCGTTCCTCTTCTGTAATTCTTGGTTCAGTTCGCAAATGTATACGTACCATTACACATACAACGATACAATAATAATATTCAAATCTCTTTCAAAAATCTTCGATTGCGTTCATTGTTCAATTGTTCGTTCTTATTCATACTAGTACCTATAAATAACCAAGATAGAATATCACACAGATTATATTGATTGGGACCAAACCCATCAACAAACGAACATCAAGTTTATTTTATAAAAACGCTATTTCAATTAATTTCTTCTTTGGCCTATATAATATGCCTTCGATAAGTCTATTATGATTTCCAGAATTTTGAAATGTGACTCTGAATTAAAAAATGTGATTTAATTCCTGACACCTAACCTGTAAACTACCTCCTAACCTCTTCGGCCGTCATCGGTTAGTGATATTTTTCCCTGTCCAATAGGGACATTCGTAAGCGATATTATTAATCTTCTAGTACTAATGTCATTAAATGAATATGTTTTAGTATTATCAGATGCCATTCATGGCCATTACCACAGACATAGGAATTAATACACGAGAAGATAATGGCGAGGGGTAAAATCAACTGTTGGAGAACGAAGGGGGTTAAGCTGACTGTGATTCGTCAATAAATCAATCTGACAGTAAATAGGCATCTCGCATTATAATATCACCATTTAGTTCTTAAAAGTAAAATCTGCATTTAAATGAATAGACATTTTTACATGGGAGCGCAAATTACTCGCCACGTTATGAACTAATTTGCGAAGTCCAAATTCGTCAAAGTAAATTTCTTCTGTTTGCAGAGTCGTAGTTAGTTTCAGAGTATTTAGTTAAGACACTTTTATAAATGTTCATAATTTACTTCCCAGCAACCAACCAGCTTTGTGTTTCGCGTCCAGACGTTTCTCGATGTGATAGTAACAACTGATTCATATTATACGATGTGAATATGCTTAAAATAAAGTAAAATAATGCTTATATATGGAATGTAATACGACAATTGGGTTTATTCTCTTTTTCACATCTATTTTTACAAGTTTTCATAGTACAAGTCAACATTTTGCCGTGTTATTTCGTAAAATGAACCGATGATGCCTCGACCATAGTTCGCACAAGAATGATGACGTCACGTTTTCAAATTTCATTTGAGGCCATACGCGAGCCCAGCCGGCTCAATGGAACCGGTATGGGGAGTGGGGATAATACGCTTTTAATCACTTAGGGCAGGTCTACTAATATTCTGGCCATTACGCATATTTATTACAATCACTGAATCATATTGTGTGACTCGTGTATGAATTTATCATCTGTTCACAGAGATATCATTTTGAAAAACGAGCCTATATATATCCCGTAAAAAAACTTGCCACTAATAATTGTCTATACAATATATTCTAAAAGCATCACGTGGACACGCAATGTGGGTATACTTACATATGAATTTTAATGATATGGACATATTCACATGTAATTTAAGAACCTTTAAAAGATATGTAATAACTAACATTAAATAATTTTAAATATTCTACTGGAAGTTATCATGTTGTTGCTTTGAATCCTTTCCAGTTACTTACCTTCCAATTTATACTCATGTGTTCAATTTAGTTGTAGGTATACATTTATTATATTGTTATTATTGCTATTGTGTAGTGCTTTTATTGATTGCTGCTGTGTTGAAATTTTACAATACATTATGTTTTGAATTTTAGCTGGTTATTAGTATATCAGATAACTTTAAATTTTTATTTATTTGTGTTCTTACATCTTCTATTATTTTTTGTTTATTATTTACAATATTGTATTTTTTGTAAATCTCTCAGGCCACGGGTACAGAAACTACAGAACCCTTAGTTTTTTTTAATATTCTTTATTATTATTATAATTTTAAGTGAAAATCTGTTATTGGATTTTATCTTTATTATTTAGTTTATTCTTATATATGTAAATAATCTGTTGATTTTCCCAAATAAATAAAATAAAATAAAAATATGCATAAAATAGTATTGTGAACCGACACACTACTGGAAAGATAGACCTTTTTGAGGTTGGGAATTACGTTTTAAACATTGCTTGAAATGGCTCTAGCCGTGTGACTCCCCCACCTTCATCTACCCCATCTCATTCCCCTCCCCGCTACCTTCAGCCTCACAATATACTCCGATTGGTGATGCCATAGTCTCACTGGCTCCAAACGGTTGGGAGTTGATTTTGTGCGGTATTGACAATCTTTTAAAAAAAAAAAATCTCTAAAGAAATCCTGCAACTGTACAGTGTTATTCATTTATAAAAACATCTTTAATATCACATTGAATATGAATTCAGTGGGATGTTAGTAAATCAAAATATATGTTAACATAATACTGCACAAAAAAAAACTGATTATAATTACCTCTGCTAAAAATTATTCAAAAAAACTGCGGTGCGAGTACTAAGGTTGTTTGATCCTGTGGCAGCACAAAAGATCTAGAAAAGGAAAAAATAAGGTTAATTTATTTTGCTATATTATATTATGGAGCAGTAAGTATCAATCGGTATCTCAGGATGCTATACATTATTATAATTATAATTCAAACTACCAAAATTATGAAGGAATATTAAAAAGATATCCTTAAAAATATCAATTTCTAGAATACTTTCAATTGATACAGTATAGACTATGATATAGTCTATATCACATTGTTACATAAGCTTCCAAAAATGGAACAAAAGTAGATTAGATCAAATTTTAAAAATCGATTAAAATACAAATCAGAAAAATCCTGCAATGAAAACGTTGACAAAAGTACGTAAAAGCAGGTAACCAATTCGGCATTTCGGTGTTTGAATGTACCTACAGCAAGAAATCGAAGAAAATTTCCCGAGAAGCGTGATGAAATATTCGGCCTAAATTTGCCAACCAGAATAGTCTGGCTTTGTTGCCGTTTTGGGGCTTCAACCATAATACACCTTCCTATTGACATTAACCTTAAACTGGTATTTACGTAAGAATGGCGGTGTCGATCAGTCGACAATTTGACAGCACATTGCGTAAGGCTTAATTCGGGGGAAATAATCCAATGACGACCTCCGTGGCAGAGCGGTAAGCTCATGGTTCCGGACCCAAAGGTGGCGGTGTCAAACACCGGCGTTAGCAATTTAAATACATATTGTGTCTTTGCACTACGTTCCAGAATTGTAGGCTCTTTAAAAACCTCCCTGGTGACAGACCACTATTCAAAATCTAAACGTGCTGGAAATGGTTTTAGCCATGTTTAGTGACAAGAGCTAAAAAGCCCCGTACTTCCCGACCTTCCAGTACTCCCGACTTCATTCAGATTTGCTGTATTCTCGCAATCAGGAATCCCAAAGTCCACTTAAAAGATAAAGCCAAGAAGTATCCGTATCTATACCGATCGAAAGAAAACTGATGTCGCCAATTTAGATTTTAAAACTTTTCGACTCTTAGGCCCCAGGCAGGCCAAAAAATGGATTTTTATCAATTTTTACCATAAGTAAGGAAAAAATTAGCTTATCTCAGTCACACGAACACACGCAAAGCGCAATTGGTTTATCTCTTCAATGCCACAGTCCCGCTAGCTCCGGGTATTTGGGACTCTTACGAGTTTCACAAAAAACGGAGCTATCAGCGATACGCCTATACACATACAGCTAGTCCCCGATCAGAATTCTGAGTACCGGCGATTGTTCAATACTTCGCGTCTTTGTGAAATTTCAAGGAACCGCGGGGAAAGCACAGTCGCGAATTGATGTCAATGGCAGACCTTACTCAGAAATGCTGAATCATTATCCCGGTTAATTGAGATTTTATCACTAGTTAAGTACGTATTACTATATCCTGATGCATACAAATGCAATCTGCGCAGATTTGGAAATCATATTCTGCACCACTCGAGGCTGTTCAAATGTGCAATATATTTTGCCCTAACAACCGATACTTTTAAATATTGAGTTCATATATTTACGAAGTCATTTATCAATAAATTATACGCCATTTCTACCTAATTTTTTTACGTAAAAAGTTGAAAAATTGTCTAAAAACCAAAAAAGGAGCTGGGTTGTTCGGTGTAAGAACTTTATCAGTTTCGGTTTAGGTTTATTTCAGTTAGGTAAAAAAATCTTAAGGCGATGCCATACGTAGTAATGCAAAATCATGTGTTTTTGGTTTTCACCTACAAATGTTTCAGATGCTTTAATTAAATAGTGCGAGTAGAATACATCCTGGCATTTGAAATAATCGAGTATTTTTTAGATAAGTCTTTTTATAAGCCCAGAAAAAAATAATGTAAAGGCCTATTAAAACTGCTTTAAAGTTAAAAATCTCCTAATTACGAACCCATTTTCGGTTATGATTTTATTGTATAATGTGGCAAATTAAGTTATTTATAAAATGATCGAAAAAAAATAAATATTTATGCCTGAACATCCACAAAATAAAATAAAAGGCACTTTTTGGCCATGTTTTTTTCTTGCATAAATCAAAACAGGCGGATGGTGTTAAGCTGGAATATAAACCTTATCGCCATCTACGTAAGGGCTGTTATTGATAGTGGCTCAATTCAAAATATTACACGACGTAGTGCATCGCCTTAACTAACCAAACTAAGTAACCGCCACACCATTTCCTGAGGGGGTAGGAAGATACGACGGACTGCCAAACAACTCAGACTTGGCACACACTTTTGCCTCATTCACATTTATACACACTCTTCTGTTATTCCCGCTCTTGGCATGGCCCGACTTAACCCTTAAATGCATACTGTTGTAAAACTGCAACATACCGTTCAAACCACCTTTAACTCTTTGGTGTATACTTAATGCATGCCGTTTTAGAATTATCAAGTTCACGGTAATATATTTTATCGAGTGGCATCACCTTTTTTTTCTTTCGCGAATGTCAAATGTCACTTTTTCTTCAACAAAGTGAAGATTCTCGAAAATTGGTTGGAGGTTAGAATTACAGTTTGGTTTTGCTGTTATTATTTTGATTTTCTTAGGTAAGTAGATACAATAATACAATACTTATATGTAATAACTCGTATTTTTCCGGTACACTTATTAGTTTTGAGAATTTTTTTTAGGTTTTTTATTTTTTTTTTCATACGTAAATTGTTCATATTATTTTTTATTAAATACATGGTGTTGTAAATTTGCAACAATTTTTTTTTAATCAAATATCATTAAAAAATTACAAATAAAATAAATTCTTTATATTTCCTTGCATATGCATGTAAATATCTACAAAATATATTTTTTTCCAGAAAAATTAATAAATCATGCATTTAAGGGTTAAGTATCTGGTTCACTTGATCGTGTCATGTCTTCTTCGGGCGTCCACGACTTCTTCTATCATTCTCATTCGCATTATATATTCTCCTTACACTCCTTTCTTCGTTACATGACTTGTATATGCCTAAACTATCTAAGCGTTCCTTTCTTAATCTTACTCATTACGCTTACATCAGCCTTGCATTTTTGCGACTCATACGAAATCATAAAAATCACCACTACACATTACTTCTGGTAACCTGTATACAACTTTTCCCAACAATTTTTTTCACACTATCACCATGACCTAGAATAATTTCCTACAAATTTTCAGCTCACAATGTGTTTGTATAAATGTACGTAAATGTATTTGTACGTATTTCCGTTGCGTTTTCAATATTTACAGTTCAACTCAGGTATTCAGAAACAATCTGCAATCACTATGTACTTTTGGCTGACGTAAGCACTATCTTTTCAAACTTTTTTGTGTGGTTTTTAACAACCTTGCCATACTGTCAAATGAATAAACAGAGTAGTAAAATCCGAAGCCATATATGTATTTGTTATCTACGCGTATCGTCAATGGCTTACTCAAATTCCTGGGGTATCCACGATTCGCAATAATTAATCCGGTTCGGGTAAATCCAAAGCTTCGGGCGACCAAACATCCGCCAAAATGTGGAGCTATTTAGGTTGGGGTGTTTTAAACTCCGTCACAATTCACACAGTCATATCGATGATCGGCACCAATTCGATTGCTTCAAACAACCGAACCTTACGCGAATACCCGATGTTTAGCAATAATTGATCCGGTTCGGGTAAATCCAAAGCCTAATGCTACGTATACATCCGCGAGCCGAACTGCCGAACTGAACCTCAACTTATGGGAAAGAAACGAAGCAAGCGCGTATTGTGCGAAACGCCGCTTGCAGTTGATTCCTCCCTCTCAGTTCGCGTTTCGGTTCGAAAATGTATACGTATCCTAAAGCGATCAAATATCTGACAAAATTTGGAGCTATTTAGGGTGGAGTGTTTCAAACTCCGTCACATTTAATTGGCAATCAAATCCAATTTGACTAAACATTTGAACGGTCCCCGTTGGACGTTTATTTTCGATTTGTTTCAGCTTTTCATTAAATATAAAACCTCTTCGAATATTAGTTATCTTGTCAAAAACAGGACTGCTAGCTGGTTCCTGGAAAAAGGATTAGTAAATCCATAATAATATCGGAACACGTGTTCATCCACATGCGTTTGTCTTAATAATATATCATGACGAAATGCAAAAAAGTTTGCATGTTTTGCAATGCAAGAATTTTAACACGTGTTCGGACATCGTGTCAAAACATTAGTATTTTATATATAAGTTTATCAGGATACCTGTCAATTCTTTCGTTAATGGCCCACAATACCGTTTTTAACAGGAATGCGAATAATTTGAAGAGATTATTAATAAATTTGCAATATTTTGTATCAGTTTTATCAGAATAGGTATGTCAAATGCCAAACATCAAAATCACGCTGATCATCCATTGGTTTGGTTCCTTTCCCGTAATTCGTGGTTCGGTTCTAGTTTCAGTTGAAAATGTGTACGTACCATTAAAGATCTAAAATTTCGACCGGTTTTTTCTACGAAATAATCGAGCGCCACCAGTTTAAATAAAAACACATTTGAACTTGGAATCAATTTATTCCATATTTGAATATTCGGCAGAGCAGCTGTCACAATAACAGATCCCGCACGTTTCGCAAGCGCTTAATTGGTGCATTTATTACAAGTGGATATATCTGGTCAGCAATAAATACGCTTGTGCGTGCATCAACTACTGGAATGGATATCTCCCACAAATGAGGACATATCAATAATAAATAAGCATTGGTTTACGATTATTGCAAGCGTCGCAAGCTTGCACAAGCAACAAACAATAATATAAATGTAATAATATTACGGATTGCCAGCAACGGGATTTTTTTTAAATTCGCAAAGATAATTTGTTCTGAACCTGCCACTCGTAAAGATTACTCTTAATTGGCAACATTTATAAAAGTGCGGATATGCAACATAAAAGTATAACTGATTAATACGAGATATTTCGTATCCGATATGAAAGCATGGTAAAAGCTTTGAATTTAGGTTAATGATTGAACGAAAGCATTCTTAAGAGGAAGCTACTAGCCAAAAATGTGTACATTGGTGTACCTTATATTGTAGGTAATAGGCATTGAAATCGCTTGACAAACGGAGTCTAGAAACGTTCGATTTCAAGCACAAAAATGTTTTTTATTTATTTTGTAAATAATTTTATACTGAAGCAAAAAAGTTAATCAAGTGAAACTGTCATAGATAATCTTAGCTATAATACTGTATTTTTTAATGTTGTTTCCTCTACGCGTTCATACATTTATATTGAAAAAATGTATTTTTTAGTAGTTTACATTTATATTTTTTATTGAGTAATTTATTTATTTATTTGTATTCTACTCAAGCGAAACGATAAGAAAACCTTCAATTTATCTAAAGCATATTTTTTGATATTCATAATGTATACCGATTCTTTACAAAGGTTAATCAAAATAGTGATTTAGTACTAAGCTTCGCCTTAACCTTCGCCTTGTGTAACTATTATGATTTTTATTACGGTTTGAAGACAGGCTAATCAATGTTGTTCTTTTAAAAATTGTTTTTGATATTTTTTCCAAACGCATTAATAATTTTGATCAATTAATAGTTCATTTTGTTTGTATTGCATCAAATTAAACAATTTTTTTTTGTTTATTATTTTTTGATATTCATAATGTATACCGATTCTTTACAAAGGTTAATCAAAATAGTGATTTAGTACTAAGCTTCGCCTTAACCTTCGCCTTGTGTAACTATTATGATTTTTATTACGGTTTGAAGACAGGCTAATCAATGTTGTTCTTTTAAAAATTGTTTTTGATATTTTTTCCAAACGCATTAATAATTTTGATCAATTAATAGTTCATTTTGTTTGTATTGCATCAAATTAAACAATTTTTTTTTGTTTATAACACTTGATCCTTAATTTTCTTGATATAATTAGAATTAATTTGAATATCTGTTGTACTGTGGTAAATAGGAGGAAAAGGTAATTGTGAATTGTATTTTACTTAGAAATTTAAAACATTTCGTAATTAACACATAACAGTAATAAATTACTAATATTTTCCATTATTTGTTCGCTTTCTTAGAGCCGATACATGGACTTGTTTGACGCATTTTCTAATTAACTAGATATTACCAAACTTTTAACGTAGGAACTTAGAAAATTACTTTTTTAAAAATGCAATATTTCGTGCAGACATGGCTTATCTATTTTAAACTCAAATGGTACCTATTCAATAATTTAATCTTCCATTTTTTTTTACCTCTATTCTTTGTATAAAATTAGTGATCTCTAAAAAACAAAATCGCCAAGTATCGTTTGGTAAGCGACTGGCGGTGTAAAATAAAAGTTGACCCGTGTTTAGATTTGTTTAAATCAAAATCAATGTATTTATTGCGATGAAAAGAGTGACCCAGTTCCATTGAACCAGCGCTGGTGGCTGAAAGTTGGTAGCAGTGTGACTGGGAGGACGTCGATCTCTCAAACCCGTGCGATAGAGTGATCTGTTAGCGTGTACTTCATAATTGGTATTATTGACGTAACGCCGTCAAAGCGTGTCGATTGCATCACGTCCCCACATAATAACTGCTGCCAGGTTTACACTGCGAAGGTATTTCCACTGCGATATAGGCGACATTATAATGAAATACGATTCCCGGCTACTGAAGAAAAATTGGAAACTTAGTTGTACTCGTATTGAACAGCCTCTTTGGTGTAAATGGAATAAATTTTATGGTCTTTCGCGGAACGAAATGGGAAGTTTCTTCGGGATTTTAAAAGCATAAATTCCAAATAATGTAGAGCTGTTACAGCCTTTTGTAGATGTCTTCATGGCATCTTTAATAATGCACATTTCCAACTATTTTGTACACAACTTTAAAAAAAAAAAAAAAATTATTTATTTAGTAAAAGATTATACATTTATGTACATTATTTAAGAAATATTTTGACTGCCCAACTAGGAGGATTCCCGTACAACTTATACTTGGTTTTCAATAAACACAAATGAAATAATAACATTAAAAATTTTAATGTTATTATTTCATAATAGTAGGAATTGAGAAGGATTTAAAACTTCAACAGTTCTTGTCTTTAGAGAAATATCAAAAAAATCTTCAATAAAATCTTGAAGAATAAAAGCATAGTATGTTTACGATATCATTGCCACAACTATACGGCCATATTTGTAAACTTGATTATAAATTATAAATTTTAACCAAAAACCATAAAATATTATTATGTACCGTAAACGAAAAGGACACATTATGGCAGTGAAATAACTTTTTTGTAGAGTCACCACAGGTTGCTAACTCAACAGAAATTAGCCTTTATAATATTATTGAGGTAAAAATTCTTATAAGTGGTATGGGCCATTGACAGCACTCTATCGGGGTTAAGCACTAAACAGCAGAAAATGTATTTTTTAATAACTTTACGTTACAGCGCCTAGTATCCATGAGTTGTGTCATAATAATGTTCACGGTTAGCTGAGCAGGTATGAATTATTAATTAGTAGTCCCACCATTTTACGTGAGAATTACGTGAGTTCTAACTAAATTAGACAAAAGAAACTGTTAGGACGGGTTGTTCCAGAATTTGAAAAATTCAACAAATTTTAAAGTAAATATTCAAGTTCATTGAAAGTCGTATTCAAGTTTTGCTTTTACCCAAGTTCTGTGAAACAACCGGCCCATGGTGATGAAATAACAGAACCTGAATAGAACTTTCACAGAACTTGATTTTTTACTTCTAAATTTGATGAATTATTCAAATTCTGTAAAACAACCTGTCTAAAATTAGGCGGAACTAGAACGTTTTAAATAAATGACAATGTTTTTAACAGGTTGATGAGGTACGTTAGTTGAAGTACTTATCATGTCAAAGTTCATACTAATAAAATGATATATCGCTGCATTAGGTGAACGAATATAAGCCCTAAATGAAACTATTGCTCAAAAATACGCAAAAATTGTTGAGCTATTTATATTTTGTACCACTCGTGTCTCTTGTCTGTCTTTTTATTATTTGCCACTTCAGTGAGTTTTATCTAATTTTGTAATTTTATTAAGATATTATGTATCCCTTCACTGACCAGGTTTTTGTAATTTCACGTACTTAAAGTCAGTGGCGGCTCGTGACTTGGGGTACTGGGTGTACTACAGTGCTAGTATTATAAAAAATGGCATTTTGGATGGTGTTGTAGCTGAAAACGATTTTTTATTTTTTTCCGAAAATTCGTTTTTTTATATTAAGATTTTCAGTAAATTTCCGTGGGCAACATGGATTTCCTGAAAATCTTTATACAAAAAGGCGATTTTTCGAAAAAAATAATATATCGTTTTTGCTACAACATCAATAATGCCATTTTTGTAATATTAGCACTATAGTAACCCCAAAGTCACGAACCGCCCCTGCTTAAAGTATGTATAATAATTGAGTATTTTATAACAGGATTGTTCTGACGTAAGTGATAATGTTTCTAAGAATTCAGTATAAACAAAAAAATAAAATTAGCATGACACAATATACCACCCTTTCACTGACGTGCCATATCCGAGATTTTTCCGTAACAATAGCTTGGTTTTATATTTTTTATGAGTAAGCCCGCCCACCCGAGGTGCTTTTCGTTGTCAAATTATAACATTTTTGTTCGTAAACATCCAGAAAATATTCCTCAGTTATATTTTCTATTAAAAAAGTTGAAAAAATATATTCAAAACATATGATAAATCATACTCGTGTATAATGGTCACATTTACACTGTTTATAAATTATTTACATCATCGTAATTCGTAAGCAGTTTCTTTTTACAGCTATGTGTCATTGGTTACGCCCACAAAAATTTTTAACCTCTCAATTTTAAATGTTGTCACTCTTATATGAAAATGACAACATTTCACAAAATGACCTGTCTCCTAGGATTTAAAAATAAAAGAGTATGTCGGCTAATCACACAAGAAATAAGTCAAATGAGGTATATTATTCATCATGTAGTAATTCTCAACACGTTTTAAAAGCATGGAAACCCAAAATTACTAGTTTTATGAACCTTTGGGATAATTTTATTAGTTATATCATAAAAAATATATAAACGCGCGGTACTTCGGTTTCCGTTTAAATAATTAAATCAGTTATCACGGCCAACGAGACACAATACCTTCATGAATTTTATTTAAAGTCAATAGCAAAAAATAGACACCTGGCTTTTGTGATGCAAAAATGTATTACGTTTCCTATCCGGGCCCGGAAGTCCGTAAGCTTTTCGCGGTATGATTACTCACGCAGAATCTATTGAATTTGGTCCATGAGCAGAATACTTATTAGAAGTGCCAATGACAAAAATGTTATAACTTACCAAGCATACTCATGGAAGGGAGTAATAACCCAGAGATCAAAGATGTGCCCTAAATTAATATTGTTGATTTGATCCAACGTAGTAATACAAATAATTCGTATTTGAAACAATGTTGAAGTAATCTAACTGCTAGCTTGAAATACTATTGTTTTAAGAAAAATAACGGCACATAAGATTTTAGTATCCAGTTTTTGGATGTACCAATGAATGGAAAAGTTGCCAATCCTTGCAGAATGGAGTTCCCCAGGGTACAATCATTTGCCCTAATTGATTTGCCTTTTATTTAACAATTGCGTATTTGACTCAATGTTGCAGTCATGCAGTAGTGCAGGTCATATGTTTTAGTATGAACTGCGATTGTTACTAAGAACTGCGCATTTATGAAAGCAATCTGTGAGAAAGTTATCAGTGGGTAACTAAAAATGACATAGCTCCGAGAAAGCCAACAATATCGACACATTTCAATACGGAGAAAATATTTATTAGCACAATAAACTAAATTGTTACCGAAACACAACAGAGCTGCTGTTGGTGATAATTCACGGGTCACTCTTTGCAATAAACGATGACTTTCGCTATCATGTGTGTAATGTACCAGAGAAATAATAATATTTCGCATGTACTTACACGACCTACAGTGTACACAGTTGCTGTTTCTTCGTTAAATTCGCTGGATTCGTTCTCGTTCTGAGATGCTAGATTCTAAAACGTCACACAGTTAAAATCTGTTAGATAACAAATAATACATAAAAGGAATTAAAAACAATCTTCGTTAAATTCGCTGGATTTGTTCTCGTTCTGAGATGCTAGATTCTAAAAACGTCACACAATGAAAATGTGTTAGGTATCAAATAATAATTAAAATGAATTTAAAACAAATAATACATAAAATTCTCATTGTCATTGAGAACAGCTGGTTGCATGAGACCTCTCATAAGCCACAGACCTTTAATCGGACTCCTGATTTATAGCTTTACGTCTCATCATTAGTGAGCACGACTTAGATTAATCTAATACCATTTCCCATATCCTATACTGCTAACGGCAATACTTTCTCGGATGCCTTGTCTGGTACTGCGCAAACTGTCTGAGTGGGCGCTGCAACCGAAAGTCGTGTAAAAACAGAACCGTAAGGTTTCCCAACTGCATGCAGTCTGCTTTCACCTTTCCACGAGAAAAAAAGATTTACGTGACATTTGAAGAAAATTATCTCACACATTTAAAAATATATACCCTTGATGTCTCAAGCTTATCACATCTTAATTTTGATATAAATAAGAATATGATTAGATATGGATAATCGTAAAACAATGAAAAATCATGAGTCTAATCTTAATAACAGATTAACAATTTTTTATTTAGCTGTAGTCGAAAAAAGACCTTGAAAGTCAGAGGACATGATACTGCAGCGGATGTAGGAAAGTAAAACTGAAATTTCACAGTTGAACACTTTCGATTCGGTGGACGAAAGATAGTTGTCAATACTTGAGAGCATAACGAAGCGTTACCTTTCCTGGAAATAAGATCAGACGAGAAAGGAAACATTGCACTTCATAGTCCAGCTGTGTGACATGATTACAAATCGATAGGCGATAGAGTAGATGAAGTCAATTTATTCCAAACCATTATTATGAGTGTGGCATATAAAACCGTAAAGGAATCTCAAGATTCAAGTCAGCGAATGTTAGTTGGCTTCTTGCGCCGTTTTAGGAAGAGGTTTATCAGAACCGGCATTCCAAGGGTCTTTGTTATTAGCAGGGCAAAGTGAAGAACCGGTAACCTGACGATGACCACGGAGAACGGGGAGAACCGGTCAGGGAATTGCAGCGACCGCACCCGTTGTCCCTCCATGGCGATACTCTCTATGATTAATGATATCAGATTGCCGATGGGTCTCAGGTAACTCCAACTATTAAATTATATCAAACGACATACAATCGACGGAGAAGACGAGACAGATATTCTCGACAGAAGTGGACAGACCAGGTATTCCGCTCGTGCGATATCAAGTTCTCAACACTAATACGCGGCTCTTATACGGACACGTTTTTTAATTAACAATAAATTATATGGGAATAATGAAAGCACACTTTTTTTGCAGTCGCTGTCGTTAAATCCGATTCTGTGATGAAGGTTTAGAAACTTCACATAATGCACATGGTAGGTACTGCGCTAAACCTGACAACCCGCTCGGGATGACGCGATGATTCAAGTACCTACTGTGCCGTGAAACCGTTAAGATAATCGACCCAAATATTAGCATTGGCGTTATGAAAACTGGCTCCAGATAGATCACCGCCTTAACATGGTGCAGTAGATTATATTTATCACAAGACAATGTTACCTCATTCCGTTAGGTTAGAACAGATTTTCACACGTGACTCATGTATGTCGCCGTAATAATTGGAGGTGTTATTCGGAGGGACGGCAACCTACTGGGACTAATTGACATTAACTTTAGTTGACTGGAGAAGTCAGCAACTGGTTGCGCAAGAAGAACTAGATCCGAAAAAGATCCATAGAAGAATTTAACACATTGGCTTCTGGTTCAGATTAGAGGTGAGTAAAATAACGGAAAACAGTTTTTTCGTAAGCGTTTAAGTTAAAAACAGTTTTGTTGATTTTGGGAGAACCGAAATAAAAAGTTTAACAAAAAACCGTCTAACTAGGCCTGCAATAAACCCGCGCGAAATGATTCCAATAGAGCACAATACGATGCAAAGAAAAGCTTACTCGTTAAACGCTTCAACCTTAAACCCTTATCCGCCCGTACGCCACATGCATTCTGCCCGTAAAGCAATGTAAAGAAGTAAATGGTTATCCGCCCGTCCTCTATTGGCCGCCCGTAATGCGATGCAAAGAAACGCTTCTTTATGAAACGCCTTCTTGATAAATTTAAGAATTATTTCAGTAGAAGGGTTCTAAACTTTTTCGAGTTCGGGCGATATATTTTACATTTTCAAGGGTATCGAGTTATAATAAGAATCTTGTAAGAATTTTTACTGTTTTTCAGTTCTTCAGATTTTGACCACTAAACAGATTCGGATAAGCACGAATCTAGCAAAACCGGTTTGTCCTACAACCAGGATTTTATGTGTACCACCCTTCTAAGGAAATTTAAAATATGGAAATAGTTATTATTTTCAAATTCACATTCGTAACTTATTGAGATTGACATTGATTGAGTACGTAATCTTGAGGTGTTCTGTGTACCTCGAAAACGCATAAATGTTGAACTAAAATCATTAAACAAAAGTGAGTTGAAATAATATTGTTTAAAGTAATTTTTACTCCTCTTTTTTGTATCTGGTTCATTAAATATTGTGAAATATCAACTAATTTGACTGATGTTCTGCGTAGAGTTTTATTCAGAGACGCACGAAATGCACGGCATTTTTTTATTGCAATCGTAATATATCTGCCCAAAAATACTTACTACAAAAATTTAGAGCCTTTTTTTAAATAAAGACAAACATTCCCGGGTTACGAATAACCCGACGGTATTCGAAAATCTCCTACTATCACCACAGTAAGCGGAAAATGTTGCTTGTGTTGTGGTGGAGGACTTAACCAGCCGAGGAATTGAACACACTACGCCTGGATGGGACCCAAACGCGATGTCACCGACCGGTCAATATAAGAAACAAAATTAGTTTATCGTATAAAAATTGTAGGCCCACCATCGATTACAAAAGATTCTGAAGCAAACACGAGTTGAGTGCAATCCATCTAAATACAACATAATGCACCTAATTTTTGGTACGTAGAAAAAAGGGTGAACCATTTACCGTAGTGCATCAAAAGTACTGGGAAGGAAAAAGGTACGAGGGGTGGGTAGGAATCTGGGAGTCAATGTGTCGAATAGTCATCCCCATTTCTTTTTCTCCACACAAGGGGTCCTTAGGAGACGGTGGTTAGGAATCTGGGGGTCAGTGTTTCTAAGAGTGACGGACGTATAAATCCATCCCTCGCACTGCGGTGAAAGGCAATGGATCAAGTTGGATATGGATTGGAGACGGTTAAATCCATTTACGCAGAATTCAAAAAAAAAACGAAAATAAATTGTAGTGAATAGCGTTATGTTTAAACGGTTTCGGATTTTTTGAAAAAGAAACCGAAACGACCACCTCTAGTTCAGATACGCATTTTAGTAAGGCATGAACACATACTTAAAAGAGCAATTCGATTCTTAAAAGAGAGCCACAAACTTGCTTTAAAAACTTTTTTCAGTAAAAAATTATAACATTTTACGTTATACTCAAGAGAGCGTCCGATGTCTGATGCATATTATAAAAACCATAAATCGTCAGCTTTTTGGGAGCCAAGGTGTTGATGCTGTAAGAACTAGTTTTGGGGAGGAATTCCCGGACCAGCCCAGGCACTATACAAATAAGGTCATCCTTGAAATTCTGAAGACCGCTGCACATTGTTTTGGGGTGAGTTCAAAAACGATGTTGACAGCGAAATTCAAGATCCAAACAATTCAAGTTGATACATGAAAGTAGCTAATATCTTTATGTGAAAATTGAGTATGGTTCTGTTTCTTTAGTACTCTTCGAGTCATGGGAACCTTAAACAAATGCTGGACGTTATGAATTTTTTTTCAGAATGAATTAACGAATGGATAATCAAAGATGCTATGATGTTTTGTAATCCCAGAATTCAAAGACATTCCTATAACTGTGGTTTGACTTTGATGTACTCATTTAATTCATGGCACAAATATTATTAACATACTAATTGTCACAAAAAAAAATAATGGATAGATTTGTGCATACCATGCAAATATAAAACGTAGTATCAACTTAAATTTTATAATTTTTCTAACTTATAAATATCTAACTGACGAGTACCCGGCGTTGGTGGGGGTTTTCATTAGGAGATAGATATACAATTCCGAAGCATATTAGTATGATGTATCACAGAAGGTTTAGCCAGCGTTAGCAATGTAAGCTCCCGAAAATATTTGATCACAAAACATCGATTTTTATGTACTTTCTATAAACATAGTATGCACGTATTATATATATAAACCTTCCGGAAGAAAATCTCTAAATGAGTGAAAACCCTATCAAAATCCGTTACGTTGTTTATAAAAACTAAGCGCACAAACAGACAGACGCGGATAGCGACTTTATTTTATACTATTTAGAGATTAGAGAAGAATCAATCTAAATTCCCAAGAATTCACTGAAAGGGGACCTAGACTGAATTTCTACATGAAGTTGCCTGAAAACACTAATAACACACACATAGGTAGTGAGAATGTACTTGCAAAAGTAGTTTGTAGTTTAAATCGTTTGTCTGAAGCATAACAAATACGCAGAAGAAGTCGCATAAACACATAACATATTGTCATATTGACATTGAGTCAATTGAGTATTGGGTTAAGTGCATTGTTCCGTGGGTACATCACAATGAATAAGTTTTTTTTAATAAAGTTTATGGAGAATAGAGAACAATGGGCTAAAATTATGACGTGCTTATTGCTTATATGACCAAAACGCTCAGGAATTTAATTTTAGTTTTTCCTCAAGCATACTAAACTTTTAATCGACTTAAAAACTGCCTACAATAAATATTTATTGACTATTGGGTTGTTCAAATGTTATGATATTTATACACGTCCCTATTTCTGCGAGCTGTACAAATCAAATAGGAAGAAGAGATGCAAGGTGCACGAAACTGTATTGAGGATTCCTATATTGGTTGTCTACTTTCGAAAGTCGAAAGGTCTTATGTGAACTAGGGAAGGTTTTTTTTCAAAGTTCAACAAAAATTTTATCGTCGTTTTTTCAAAAGGATGTAATTTTTCTAAGATTCTTAAGGTAGTACAATATGCAAAAGGGAGAGGCAAATAAGCAAACGCGTCCAAAAGAGGAACTGACTAAAAAAATTATTATATAATGCCTTCAGAAGGTGAAACAGCTGTCATACGTAGTTTGTAAATAAACAGTTTTTTATTGAATAGTAAAATTATTGAATATGTAAAAGAAAACTAAAGCTAAAATGGAGTTCTGCAAATTATACTTGATAATAACGAAGAAAAGGATCAAACTGTTATTTGTAACCACAATATCGACAAGAGACACGCCACCGACTGCACGGATAATAATAATAACCGTTCATTTATATATAGATCAGGGATGGCCAACAGGTCGACCGCGGTCTACCGGTCGACCGCGAAGCTGATTTAGGTAGCCCGCAAGAGTAAAATAAAGTGAATAGGAAAATATGACAAAATAACATTATTTTGAGATGTATTAGCGCGAAGGACTGAATAAGGTACCTACTCACATGCTTCGGTCGCTGAACAGTTGGAAAATTTGCACCTGGAGTTTGAAAGAAGGTTTGCGGATTTTGCCGCCCTAGAAGAAGTACTAAGTTTCATGGTATTCTCATTTAATGAAAATATTAATATTGACAGCTTAACCGTTAAAATCGGTAACTTAATCGATACTGAATCTGTTGTGGTCGAAGAAGAAATAATTAAAATGAGAAGCGACATATTTTCGAAGGCCAGAGCAGATGCCCTGGATAAAATACCAGATAGTATAGATTTTTGGAAACTGATTTTCAAAAAAAAGTTTCCATGCCTAAGAAAGGTAGTTTTAAAGGTATTTGACGTCGTTTTTCGGTTCTACCTATCTTTGCGAATCAAAATTTTCAACGATGAATGCAATCAAAACCAAACATCGTTTCCGCATAACAGATGCCCACTTAACTTCGTGTTTGCGAATCGCAGTTACTTCGTACACTCCCCAATATGATAAGCTTGTGGAGAATATGCAGTGTCAAACATTCACCCTAAAATGTGAAGCTGGATGAATTTTTTTTATTTGTTACATTGCATTATTAAATTCTTACAAATTTATCACAAAATAGTTTTATTTTGTCACTTTTAAACTCTACCTTGCAGTCGACCGCAAGAAATAATTTTTAACGCAAGTAGACCGAACTGGTCAAAAGTTTGGCCACCCCTGATATAGATCATTGTGTGAAGGCGCACCTCTACTGCACTATACAACCAAACCAACCCAATCTTATAAAATAAGTAGTATTTAACATTTGTTCAGCCGATTTATTACTAATTTTAAAATACAAAAAGCGATGTTTTCATTGTTTCGGTTTGCGTTATATTCGAGTACAAGATTAATAAATAAAATGTTCCACAAACTAAATTGGTTTCTTTGGTCTGTGATTTGACATTGTGACTTTGATCTATAGAATTGAATAATGTATATAACCCTGTGGCAGATAAAATCATTGATAGAATTTGATTAAACAAGGATTAGTCAAAAGGATTAAAGTTTTTTTTTGCTAAATATTATTAATAGTGGTACTTACAAACTTATCCTGTCACTTTTATAAACTGGGTGTTTCTTGTACCCGCACCATAACGCACTTTATCCGGATAACTCCACTGAACTAAGTGATAATTGCTAACTATCTCCTTCACACTCCACACTTATCACTTATCAGTCTTATCACTTATCATTTATCATTATCTCTTCGCGGTTTCACTGAAATGTATGATAACAGGTAAATAAATAACAGTTAAATAAAATAAATTCCTAGAAAAATTATAAATTATAAATTGCGTGGTTTGGGTGTGTCGAATTCATTGATTAAAAATTATTATATAATATTCCTAAAGAATTCTTAGTCAAGTTTGTAAGATCCACAATAATCAATTAAACTTTATTAATGAATTCAGCTTACTAATGCATACATGGATACATACATGAATAATACTAACCAGATAAAACAGAGTAGTGACAAAATAGAACATAATTAAAAATAAGGGTCAGGTTAGGTTAGGTTAGGTTTGTTAAAAAAAATAACTTACATTTTATCACTGAAACCACCGACAACACGATAATGTAAAGAGATCATCAGTGGCATCCAATACCTTCGACGACAAAAGTCAAGGGTAACAAAGTAACAAATGCTTGACAGAATGTACCAATTATTTCATTTAATTTTTTGTTAGATATTTGGTGACTTACAGCGCCCTTGAGGTGATTTTTCACAAAAACTATTAGAATTATTATAATAGAAATGGGTTGAATAAAATGAGATAAAATCGTGACTTTAAAAATTCAAAGAAGCACAGTAGTAAAAATAACTTCTAAGCTAGAAATAATATTTGCAATGATTTAACTCGGTGCTTTTCCATTTGACATAAAGCAAGAAACCCCTCAACGCCACACTAACTATGAATCCATCAGGCAACGGAAGTAACTCGTAAAGAAATTTATGATTAGTCATTCAGTAATTTGTTTGAATGCACTGCAGGAGGCTTTCTTTTTACACAAAGGATCTAGATTCTTAGAAAATATAGCAATAAAGTCGTCGTCCGGAGCCCTTCCGTAATCGCTGTTTTAAATCCAAACACTTAAATGGGTACTTGTCTAAAGAATAATATTATTGTTTGAATACAAGAATGCGTAGCTGCATAGACAATAGATACTTGAACATTGAACAAACAACAATTAATTATTGACCTATTTATTGTCTATCTTTTATTGTCTATTAACTGTTTGTATAACGTCATACTGCGCCCATGTTTTATTAGCCGTCACATCTACAAAAAATGCAGTTAATACGCGTTATTTAAATAAAAATATGTCTTATTCAACGTTACTCATAATCACGCGCATAATCAGTGGCTGACAAAATTTTAAACCGCCCGACCGCCAGGATTAGGGAGGTATTACTATTGTAAAGGAGATCGCGGACAAACAATCTGGTAAATTTGACAAATATCGATTAGTCGCACAATTAAAATGTAAAAAAGCAGTAATACCCATTGGCAGAACCAACTGAGGAATATTTTAAATCGAAATATCGATTTACCAGAGCAATTACGGAAAGTATAATCAAATTGGCCAAATTTCGAAGCAATTCAAAGTAGACCGGGTCAATGACATGGCAAATGTCATCTGAAAAAACGTGATGTTAGCAATTAACCGCAAAATGCAAAAATGAGATGATGCTGCAGCGGCGTATTAGGGTATCTTCATAAAAGACTGAAAGTGTTCTCATTAAGATCAAATTTAATATTAAATGTTCATTAGGTGATATTTTCAAATAAATAGTAATAATAATTGAAGATGAGAGAAGAGGAGGTATTTTTGAGAAGATTGATTTTGTAAGGAGGTTTCCTTACAAAATCAAACTATGTGTAGACACCGTCGTAAAAACTATTATCTTACCATAGAGCAGAAATTTTGAGTACCTACTGAATTATCAAAAAAAAACCCTTTTGTAAAATGTTCTCTGGCGTCATGAAATTTACAGTTTAATTTATAGGTCAACGCAACTATTTCAAACTATTAAGACGAGCCATTCTTTTGCAAAGAAAGTCACACTGTTCTTCCACATTTTCAAACTGTTCAACAAGAAACACGAGTGCTGCTCAAGTGAAATCGGGTAATAAAACTACCATTCGAATATTGCACACGATGCTTATTTTTAACTTAAATGCAAAATATGTACAGCTCTTAAAGGAAGCACAACAGATTTTAAAATATTGTAAATAACTTATAGAATCCTGACTGTAGGCAGGTCAGTTATAATACTCCAACGTCAGTGCACATTATTTTATTACCAACAATGCGTCGGCGGTGCAGCTTTGAGTACTCAGTAGTGCATTCAGGATCAGTTTTTCTCTCCACTCTATATTTTGTACCTAATGGTACTCTTTTCAGTTTATGTGAGTCACCAGAATATATATTTTTTTTAAATTTGCAAAAAACTGAAAAGTCATTATTTCCAGCCTCACGTTTTTTCAGCCTTTTCTATGCAAAAATTATAATTTTTTCAGAAAAACATAGTTTACAAAATTCTATATCTTAACTATAAAATATTTCCCTGTGTTCATCGCAAGTACCTACCTACCCCTGACATAGTTTTACGCCCTTCATAAATAATTAACCCCATGCAATAATTAGTCGCCTGAAATATCAATACAAATTGAAAATATCACCCGAGTAAAAACAAATGCCGCCAACGGGAATTGAAAAACTCTGAAACCAAGGAAAGCATTGGAAATAAGCCGGCATAGCGCAGTGGTTTCTGAGCACCTGACATAAACCTATGCATAAAACCTTGTCTTATAAACATTAGTTAATCATTAAAAATAATTTCCTTATCTTGTTGGTTTCACATTTCGTCTCATGTAACGGATTGTAAGATGTATACGTATATAATCTAAAATCTAAGCAATTAACCTAACTTTAGGTGTTTTAATAAAGAATTAAGTTTTTTTTTCTAGCAGTGCCCTTGAGGAGATATTCCACAAAAGAGCGTTATTTAAAAAAAGGAAACTATTATTATCATCACGAAAACTCCGAGTTAAATCAAGGACAATCTAAATTTACCCATCCCAAAAAATGTACACCTTGTAAATGTCAACACCGATATGATTGACGGAAAATTGGCGTCTATGGTATAATGTTGGCAAATAAAAAGGATCGGCAGGGTCAAACGAAATCGAGCGATAATAATTCATAATTCGCTGTAAACACAACAAACAGACAGATGGCTAACATCTTCACGAACATCTGGAAATATTAAACAATGGTAAAACTAACACACGGGACTTCCTTTACCTCTGCGGCAATCGCAATGCAAACTTCGAGGGGTGAAATGTATTGTAACAATATTACATAGTAGTAATAATGTTTAATACTTTCCGCACATGTTACGCATTGATGTAAACCAGAATAAGTACATTCATTATATATTGTACGATTCTAAAAGTAGGTAATTTGTTAGTACCAAGCTTTTTCTTCTTTGAAAAATGTTGAGAAAACATTTCAAGACACCAGAGCTCATTGTTAAAGAGTTTTAGATGAGATGAACTAACAGATCTCCATGTATGTATTATTTTTCTTTTTTGAAGTGAAACTTCTTTACGGGCGTTATGCATTTTCGAGGACCGGAGTAAAACCGACTCATGACCGTCACGAAAAACCGTGATCATTTCGCTATAGGAGCCTAGCTAATATTATATACCTAGTTTAGGTCACTCTCCAAACTCAGCTTCGCGGTCTAGAGGCAGAGCGCCCGACTCTTGTCGTGAAGAACCGAGGTTCGATCCCCGCTTTAACTTTTTTTTTTTTCTTTTTGTAATTTTTTTAATACGAGGAAAAGTGATAAAATGCTCTCGTGCTGCGACTTTTAGATATTTTGACTATATGATATTTTGGTCGAAATATAGCTTACAAATCGAGCCGGTAGAGTCGCTCGGTATTTTGATTAATAATTTTTATTTTGAATCATTAAAATTACTAATCAAGGCCGATAACGCGACTAATTACCCTCGCAGACGTGCGTGACAAGTTTTTTTAGTAAAAAACACAGCCGTAAGTGAGTTTTTCAAAATTTATAAATGTTTTTCAAATTCATACTCCATACCGGTATGAGACTGTTAAAACACGATAGATCTTTTCCAAAACGGACAAATATACGGAAATATTTTGAAAAACGACAAATATGACTTCACACTGCCGATATATCTTCGATTCGACCCTATATAAAGCGTTAACGAGACTTTATGTGATATTATTCATTTGCCGTGTTTGAAAACGATGTATACGCGGTTCTCGTCGCGCGAGATACCTCTCCTCGCGGTCTAGAGGCAGAGCGTTCGACACTCGTTATGCAGGACCCGGGTTCGAATCCCATATTTTTATAACTTTTAATTTTTTTTTATCACATGCTACTTATAAATATGTCAATAGACAGAAAAAAGAGAGAATGAAATGAAAAGAGAGAGAGAAGAATACTAAAAGTTTCACTTCCGTCGTGCGTAGGCTTGCCACACACTGTATTTTTTTTCTTCTTTTTTTTCTGTTTTCTATTTTATAATAGCTTGTCTTATTCTTCTTTTATTTATTTTCGTTTTTCTGTTCTATTTTATATTTTCAATTTCCGTTATAAATTTTCTACTGTAATCCTTCCTATTTTCAACACGTTTATATATTTAGTTCATATGTTCACACTAGACCTCACATAACTATATTCCATTGGTCACCATGAAACGGGCAGTCGCCTAGTACGGTGATTTAATGTATCATATATAAATAAATGTTTTAATGTATTATCATGTATTTTATAAATACATAAAAATTATTTGGAAGAGACATGAAGCGAAAAAATAGGTTCCGCTTTTTTACCTCCAACTGACCTCCAACTCTCATAACGCTCTAACCGATTGTTAACAAGTTTCGACGAGATATAATTAGAGGCGCTACTGATAAAACACAAGGTAATTTTTTATAGCATTTCAGTCGGTAACGGAGCTAATAAATAATGTTATATCATTCTTCCATTCCTCTTGTGGCCGCTTACACATATTTTTTCGAAATATCAGTTCGAATTTTTGTTATATCTGATACCGCACAATAGTTCCAACTGATTCCTGGTAACCGGAGCCAGTGAGACTATGGCATTTCCATTCCATTATGTTGTGGGGCTGAAGGGTAAGGATAGGAGAAGGAGATGGCCGTTTTAAACCGTGAAGGAGCCCAAAATATTATTTTGCATTTGGAATGGTCAAATACAAATTAAACATATGTTTTTATTTAATTTTGGGTAGATTATCTAAATACCTATATCCTAGATAAAAAAAGACTTGTTACGAACTAAAGCAATGTATCCTGCTCCCTTAAACATTTCGCATCAAATACCAGATGCCCTGCATTGTTCGCAGCGTAGCTCCTCTGCAAGTACATATATCCACAAAAGGCTGTGGTGTCGCGAGACTGGCGCAATATTTATGCCGATTATTTGTAAATTTCCTTCGGCCATATAATTCCATTGGCTGAGAGGGAATCGTAAATTCGGCATCACGCCTTCCACCTCCAGGTGACGGCGAACCGGTTAAGGATAAACAGGGCTGCCAACTTGTTTAACAAGAAAAAACAATAAAAGCTTTTTATATCCAGAGACAGAAACAAGTATCTCACTTACTTAAAACGTGGTTATGACTTGCTACAATACAATGGAATGCTTTCCGCGTACTGAAAATACTGAAATAATATTACACGATAGTAATGTAACTTCAACCATGAAAATACTGGTTCGACTCCAGTACCTAATAATTGAAGCTTAAAAATAGAACCATCTCATTATAAATTGTTACCCAACTTGGAGAACGTGTTTGACGTAAAAATATTTTATGTAATAGATTGTTGAACATCGCCGTGTTTCCGTATAAGAAAAAAAAACCTTTTCTATAACTTTAAAAAAAACAGCGCTATACAAATCATCCAAATATTAAATAACACATGAATATGTACAGATAAAAAGGATTTACTTTAAAAAATAATAATTATCCAATTGAAAAAAAAACTGTCTAATATTTTATTTTATAATCAGATTATTCAAGGGAAAAATCACGGTAACTCTAATTACCCTTTACACAGATTTAAAAAAAATGTGAAGCAAAATATTTAAATACCATCTCGAAAGCAACATATTGTTCTCATTCATATTATTATATACCAATCATTTAAAGCTGATGGTGTTTTTTTTAATATTTATCTACACCTTTCCGACGTTTCCCATAGACAAGTTTTAAATGACTGACGATTTGGCAAAATAATTATTTTTCTCTTTGAAAATGGGACTAACTCATTGGTGTTGACTCCATTGCTTCATTTTTCTACAGCAATTTGCGGAAAATTAATATGCACATGCGAGAAACGTGATATTAAAAGGACTAGTCAACTCTGAAAGGATTGACCATGCTTGTTAAGCTGGACTGTAAGTTAATATAATACCTTCCTTCCGCTTGGAAGCACCGCAGGAATGTATTTAATACAACTCGGTGACACACGGTGCTACGGTCCCATACAGGGTTAAGGACAAAATTGAATTATTTTTTTATTGTAAATAGTCGCCTAAATAATATACATTTCTACAGGTTGGATGACTATCAACATGGTCATCATTACATTCAGTAATTTATTGTAAAAGTGCAACTTTCGGTTGAGTCTACGGTTTATGTATGAGTATTAGTAGAAAATATGTAGTTAAAGAATATAAAGTCAACTAATCAAGCTATGTGCATATACATTATTATGATTTTTATTATCGACCTATAGAGATGTAACTTATTATAGCGATTTTAATGTTATTTTTTGTCCTAAGCCTTGTATAGGATGCAACAATGTGCGACAATTTAAACTACTTGAAATCGGTACTTATCGAATATGTTATCGTACAACAACATACTATGGCGGTGAAACAATCGTTAACTATTCTAACATTTCCTCCTCCAATCGCACTTAACCTACATAATATACAGGATGTCCCAAAAAATAGTGTCAAGCGGAAGTCCGGAGGTGGAGCCCCCCTAGGGGTATCCAAATCACCCCGTGTATTTTCCGCGATTTTTTGTAGTTTTTGATTTATAATTTTTATTCGTATTTTTGTGAAACCTTTACTTACAAGAGATTATTGATCACAGAGACGTGAATTATTGAGATACATCCTTGATTTTTTTTCTAATTAGGTGAATGGTATACCTTGTATATCTGCCCACAGTTGTTTTGTGTCTACAAGGTATAATATTCATCTAATTATTTAAAAAAAAAACTAGTATGCATCTCAATGATTCATGTATCAGTGATCAATAATCTCTTAAGTCAAGTTTTTTTTTTAAATTACGAAAATAACATCAAAACTCGAATTCCACAAAAAGTCGCGGAACATACATGGGGGTGGTTTGGGTACCCCTAGGAGTGCTCAACCTATAGACCTCCACTTATTTTTTGAGACACCCTGTATATTTAATTTTTATTAAAGAAGGTCGTGAACATATACTAATAAACTAACTAGTTCATGATAAACTGCTTGACTCTACGCAAAATGGTGGTTCGTCGGATTAACAATCCACTGTAAACAGATCAACTGCCATATATTTAGCACAGAAGAAACGTAGACAGAGGCTGTTTCTGTTTTATAGGTAATGCAAAGGAGCCTGCTCTGAGGAATTACCGGCATTGATCTGCTGGTGAGAAACTTGACGGTGAACTGAAAAAGTGAAAGCCAAATAAAAAAAGTCACCGACTCAACCCATCTTTCCTTAAAACGTTTCCCGATCGGGTCGCGATTTATTCCAGGCGCCCTATAACAACTCGAGTCAGAACAAAAAGCAAACGCAGCAAAATTATCCTAACTTGTCATGAAAAGAGTCGAAAATGATTTTTCAATGCGGAATATTGGCAGCCATCTTAGCTATCTAAATGTGCGGTGAGAAAAATGAAGACAATATTGTTAGTTATTCTAAGTATGATACAGTTAAATATGAGATAAGGTCCCATAAGCTCAGTTGGTAGAGCGGTGCCCCGGCAAGGCAAGGGTCCCGAGTTCGAGTCCTAGATGTGACCCTATCTTTTTCTGATTTTTCTGTTTCAAATTTTAGTTTAGGAATCGCTAATATTGTCTTCAATATTTAAATAAAATATTATTATAACAAAATGCCATCCCTGGTTTTATATGCACCCACATTGCAAGGCTCCTGGCCCACTCGACCTCTCGGTACAGTAAAGACATACAGAATCCGCAAAACAGGACTTTTGCCACAGCTTTAACACCAGTTGACTACCAACTATTGTATATAAATCACACGTTAATCATTTTATTTTACACCAGACGTTAAATACATAACAATTTTTACCTAAACCTTGGATCGTTTGAACGAGGAAAAAATCATGATAAGGAACTGCATCTCGAAGAGTTTTAAATGTTCGTGATATGTTACGGTCATTAATTTGACTGCAAAAACATAATACCGCTTCTTATCGTGTCCTATATTTTGGATCCAGGGTAAATAGCGCGACTTCGCAATCGTGCAAACTGAGAAAACAAAGGCCACCGGGTCGTAAACTTAGAGATTTATCGGCGCCTACTTGTGTTTATACTTGATGCTGGAATTAGATACATATTATAAGGTTATAAAATACATGTACTTTCATTTGTATACTGTTACATTTGTTTCAAACATTTCAAAATAATATATCATGTAGAATGAACGTACTTTGAAAATTACATTAGCTCCTAACAGGAGTCCCTGAGGAATATAATTTCCCTCATGACCTATTTTTAGCGATGCGGTGTGGAGGTCTTTAAAGGAAATGAAGGAGAGGGTTTTGGGAAGGAAAAATGTTTGAGGGATGGGTAGGAATCTGGGCGTCAATGTCCAGAAGTGACGTATGAATGCATCCCTCCCACTGCAGTGCAAGGAAGATTTTTTTTATTTTGATAATAGACGATACAATATAATAAAATAATACATAACTAATTACAATTCCCGGTTAGTGGAGAAGTATTCTCGAGTCTAGCGGGGTAGTTAGTGAATAAACTATTTTTTTTATTTTTTATTATTATTTTTTTTTATATTCTCTCATAAAAAGCAAATTGCTTGTGTGTATGGGATGAGGTATTATTTGTTTAATTTTTTTAATTAATTTATTTATTTTTATTATTATTTTTTTATTTATTTATTTAACTTTTTTAGATGGGTCGAGAGAGTCCGACTGGAGAGTCGAAAGAGTCTTTTCAACCAGCCTCCCAATCCGGCCACCACGCATTTGATGGGCAGACGCATCCATCGCTAAGATCTGGACATACCCCACCCCATGAACCCGGGCACCCCTGCTGGTCACTAAATGTAGCGTTCCACTTAGGGTGACCTATGGCAGATGTATTGGTTATCCAATGAATGGAATATGGAAGATTGAGGCATATTATTTACGGTTAGACCATGTCTGGTGTATGGTCTACGGGGTGCCAAATTTGTTATTTTGTGAAGAATTTTTATTTTTTTACTGACGCATTAGAAGTTTTTATTTTTATTAAGTATCATTTGATTGATTGATTGATTCTATGGGTAAAATAAGTAATAATTACTGGGAAAATTTAATACTACGTATAAACAGGACAACATTTCCGCGAGCCGAGCCGCGATAAATGGGAAAGTTGCTTTGTTCCTTTCCCATAATTTGCGGCTCAGCTCGAGGAAATTTTGTGCCTTTTTACGCACCACAATGTCTCAGACGTGATTATCAATTCGTCAATTTGCACTCATTGCATTGTTGACTTAACACCACAGATGGTCGAATTACAAATCAAGAGATCCGAAAGAAATACATTGCTGATGTTAGCGTTTCGAACAAGATTTAGAAAGTGACGTTTTGATTGGGCATGTGTGTTTCAGATATGATTTGTATAAGGAAATTTTGAGGACACCATAGAAACATCGTACTTTAATGTAAAATCAAAAAGAAGCGGGTCATGTCACGAGTCAGAAATAATAATAATAATAATAATAATTGGATAATTTGTAGAGCGCCGTTTTTGTGAAAAATCACCTCAAGGGCGCTGTACAATTTATTTCTTAGGATCTACATTTGTTATTTAGAAATGATACCAAAACATACTTACCTGGCAAGTCACTTCCAACAAACACACTTATATTAAAAAGTTTATGCTTATAAAAGATAGAACTGCACGCAGAGGAAAATACATCAAAAAAACACTGGTCGTCGCATGATCTTAAGTCTGCTATAGTTTTTATTTTAATTTAAATGTATTTTAACTGTCTTAAAAGCCTACAAATTGTTAGTTGTTATCATTTTTATTTATTTATTTTTAATTATTATTTTTATTTATTTTATTTTATTTTTAGTATTTTTTACATTTTGTTAATTTAAATTTAAATTGCCGTCAACTGTGAAAGTGGAGGTTTCTGAAATTATGGATACGACTGTCTGAAAAGGTGCGTTTTAAGTTTAGACCTAAATTCTGTCGAGTCTGCGATCATTCTCAAATCATGTGGCAGTCCATTCCAGGCTTTAGGTCCTGACACGGCAAAAGCACGCTCACCGAACTTAGTATCTGGTGTGCGCTTTGGTTCCTTCAACCTTCCGATAGCTGATGACGTTGCTGACCTAAGGGTTGACTGTCGGGAGTTGGAATCTTCTGGAATACACAATTCTGATAAATAAGCCGGAGCCATTCCGTTAAGTGACTTAAATACCATCCAGCATACCTTGAACTGGATTCTTTCAGGACATTTGAGCCAGTGCAGATTTTTGAGATGCTCTGAAATGTGGGAGTATTTAGATACTCCGGTGATAAGCCTTGCCGCGGCGTTGAAAACGGATTGTAATTTGTTGATTTGACATTTAGGGAGACTTGCATATATTCCGTTGCAATAATCTAGACGTGAAACAACATAGGAATTGACTAGCAATTTAGTCGCCTCTGTTGGCAGGTTTCTCCGCACTGCTTTAATTTGCCTTAATTGAAAGAACCCCGTGCTTACAGTTCTGTTCACCTGAGTTTTAAGGGAAAAATTAGCATCCAGATTGACACCCAGTAATTTGATGCACGTTTTTGGAGTGATGTCACTTCCAGAAATGGTTATTGGGGAGTTTTCAATGTTATGCTGACGTCTGCTTGTAGCAGTCCACAGAAACTCAGTCTTTGTGGGATTCAGTTTCAATCTATTTGAGGTCATCCAGCGAGTAATTGCTTCTATACACTCAGTTATACGAATTTTTAGACTGTTTATTTCTTCTGGTAAGCAGTAAAAGTAAACTTGCTGGTCATCAGCGTAGCAGTGAGATAGAAGGCCGAATGATTCTATTATTTTAGCGACATCATTTGTGAAGAGGATGAAGAGTAGTGGACCCAGAACGGACCCTTGGGGTACTCCAGATGAAAGGGTTGCATAATTTGATTGGTTTTTTCCTACTTTTACGGCTTGTAAACGGTTGGCCAGGTACGATGTCAGCCAGGTCTTAACATCGCAGTTTAAACCAAATGATTCATCTAATCGTTTAATAAGAAAGTCATGGTCAATCGTGTCAAATGCAGCACTCATGTCCAAGACTGAAAGAAGTGCCAGTTTACCCGACTCAATGGCAGTAGTTATGTCCGACAAAACACGTAGTAACCCGGTTTCTGTGGAGTGGAACCGTCTGTATGCAGATTGGTATTTAGTTAATAATTCATTTGAATTTAAGTGACATATGACCTGTGAGGCAGCGATTTTTTCTAATATTTTTGATATAAAAGGCAGATTTGAAACAGGTCGGTAATTTGAAAGATCTTCAGCGTCCAGTTGTGGTTTTTTTAATAATGGAGTTACGATAGCTGATTTAAGGGATTTTGGAAAGTCACCCGTGCTAAGTGACTTATTATAGTTTAAGATAGTTTATATATAGTTAAAATATAGTTTAAGGGTAAGGCGGAGATCTGTATCATCCCATCCTTACACTAACCCTGTGAATAAATTGCTGGTTGGTTGTTTGGGTAGATTGTTTATTCAATTTAGACCGGGTTTAAAATATCCCTGATCGGCTATCCATAGTGGTGGGGCACTACCATACTTGCCGCTATGTTTGCATGGTGGTTGTTTGAGTAGATTGTGTATTCAATGTAGACTGGGTTTAAAATATCCCTGACCGGCTATCCATAGTGGTGGGGGCACTACCATACTTGCCGCTATGTTTGCATGGTGGTTGTTTGAGTAGATTGTGTATTCAATGTAGACCGGGTTTAAAATATCCCTGACCGGCTATCCATGGTGGTGGGCGCACTACCATACTTGCCGCTAGGTTTGCATGGAGGTTGTTTGAGTAGATTGTGTATTCAATGTAGACTGGGTTTAAAATATCCCTGACCGGATCTCCATAGTGCTAGGCGCACTATCATACTTACCGCTATGTTTGCATGGTCATTGTTTGAGTAGATTGTGTATTCGATGTAGACTGGGTTTAAAATATCCCTGACCGGCTATCCATGGTGGTGGGCGCACTACCATACCTGCCGCTAGGTTTAGCGGTTGCATTAAATCGATTAACTTGTTTACTACTCGGTTTACAAATTATACAATAACGACCTAAATAAAATTGTGGAGTAAATTGTTCTATATGACCATTGTATATGTCAAAAAATCAGTAAAAAATATTCTGTTATTCCGACTCTTGGCATTACCCTTCAAAAGAATTTGATTAACTTGATCGTGCCGTTTTTACCTGGGTCTCTCCAAATTCTTCCATTCATTTGGACGTCACAAGTTCTCCTAAATTGATGAGGTATTAACGTATTGCACTCCGATAGCCAATATTCTGGCTTCCGAGCATTTGGTTGCTAGCTCCCATAGCCAAAATAGTGGCTTTCCCAGGCGGTAACTTTGAAGCTCTGTTTTCCCCATTTACCGATACAATTATGTGAATTTTATTTCACAATGGTGTGCACAAAGGATTAAATATTCCTTAAAATGTATTCATAGTCAAAATACATTAAAGGATTAGCTTATATAGGTGTTTCTTAGAATTTTTGGCTTTTTTGACCTACTTTGTATTTTTCTGTGTGCCGTTTTATTTGGTCAGTCTGTATCGGTACATTGTTCGCGGCGGAGCTCCTCCCACTGTGGTGACCATTATTCTGTGAACGTTTCAAAACTGAAATAACAATTAAATATTTTTAAATATATTCTTATCGCCATGGATCAATTTAACGAATATTTCGAAGAAAGTAATGATAACGATGTGTTTAGTAATATTAACGAACAAAGTGAAATAATAAATCAAAGTGTAAATAATATTGAATCTTCATTGAATAATGCTTTTGAAAACATTGAAGACTTCCAACCTGACTGTGATGACGACCTTTTGATATTTGATAACGTTGACTCTATTGTGAATAATTCTATACTAAACGGTAACGAATCAGATAGTGGAAGTGATATCGAAGCGCGACCAAGTAAAAGAAGGCGAGTTGTTTTTTCTGAAAGTGAAAGTGAATCAAACAGTGATAACTGGGAAATTTTAAGTAATATTTTTCAACCAAAAATGTATGATTTTTCCATTGGTAGCAGACGCGCTGGTCCTAATATCCCATCAAATTGTAATGAGCCGCTAGATTTTTTCAAATTGTTTTTTAGTGGTGAACTAATAAAATCCATAGTCAGTAATACTAATAATTACGCAAATAATATTATTTCAAATACTCAAAATTTAAGTAAAAATTCTCTTTGGCATTCTTGGAGAGATTTGGATGAAGGAGAATTTAGAGCTTTCTTGGGAGTCATATTAAATATGGGAGTGAGACCACATCCCAATCTCCAAGATTTCTTCTCGACTGCTTTTGTCGCGTACTCCCCATTTTCCAGAAGTGTTTTTAAAAGAGATCGTTTTTTACAAATATTTTGGATGCTACATCTCAGATTCAATGAAACAGATAACAACGAAACACTTGAAAAAAGAGTTGATAAAGTAAATGGATTTATGCAATATATAGACAGTAAATGTAGAGAATATATGATACCCCGTAAAGAAATAGTGGTAGACGAATCTGTTGTCAATTTTAAAGGCAGGATTTGTTTTAAAACTTATAATCCAAACAAACCAAATAAATGGGGCATCAGGATATACATTTTGGCGGATTCGGGATCTGGTTATATTTATTCATTTGTTCCGTATTATGGTGCCGTAACCACGAATAGGTTAATTAGACCTGATCTCCCATTTACTTCAAGAATTGTTTTACACCTATACAACAATTTATTAATTTCCATTCCTGAAGCTGAAGGCTTTCACATGTTTACTGACAGGCTATATACAAGCACGCAATTAGGAGAGGAATTGATGAAGTTAAAAACTCATCTAACTGGTACAATAATGACGACTAGAAAGCATATTCCATTACCAATAAAAAATGCTAAATTGAAGTCAGGTGAAACGATAACATGTGTCAAAAACAATGAATTGCTTCTTGCTTGGAAGGACAAGAGAATAGTTACAGTATATACCAATCATTATTCAAACGATTTTAAAATTGTAAGAAGAATAATGAGAGGTGGCGAAGAAGAAACCATAATGAAACCGAATATGATTATAAATTATACAAAATATATGGGAGGCGTGGATACCGCAGACCAGTATACTGCAGCCTACCCATTTTTGAGGAAAACATTAAAATGGTGACGAAAATTATTTTTTTGGGGTCTTGAAGTTTCTGTTGTTAACTCATATATTTTATATAAGGAAAAACAAAATGAAATGAAACTTAAGGCTATGACACATCTTGAATTTGTTGACAAACTTATCATTCAATTAGTCGGAAATCACAGAGGAGGATTAAATAGTACTAAAGGCAGACACTGTCTCGATCCAGAACAAAGGTTGGATGGAAAATTACACATACTAATGCCTCAAAATGAAAAAAAATGTCGTGAGTGTATAGTGTGTTCGGATAAAAAACAACGAAAAAGGACCATATATTTTTGTAAAACTTGTGACAATAAACCTGCTATGTGCGTTGGAGTGTGCTATGAAAAATATCATACCTTAAAAATTTATAAGTGATTAATTTTAATATGACAATAGACATTTATAGTGTTAAGTTATATATATATATATTATTTTTTTCAAATGTGTGTAAAACTGTTTATACTTGTCTCTTCAAAAACACTGTGTATCTGTTGAGATTCTTCTACCTCTTCTTATTTTACCTGCTCCGCCTCCTGGGACGATCTATCTTTTGTTTTCGGTGCCATTTTCAAGTAAGTAACATGTAATAATCCAAAACTAGAGCCAATGAATTCTTTAGGAGGGTAGGTATTCCCGGAATACAAAGACCTAGTAAACCATTGATTTACAACGTTAGCCGGACAAGCAATAGGGTGCTCACGAAAACATCTTTACAAATATATTTTAAATATTTCGAACAAAAAAGACACCTCTTTTACGAAATAAGTACCTTCAATTTTGTAAGAAATATATTACTCATAATTTAAATGACTTACTAATTATCTTGACTTTAAATAATTGTGTTTTGTGACTTTTTCGAATAATGTCGTTCTAATATATTATCCCGCTGCAATGGTCACCATATAGGAGAAACAGGTTGTCCAAAAAGAATGAGTAAAATAATGTATTTTTTTAATCTTCTAAGGAAAGTATGTTTATTTTTTTCAACCCCAGAGTAGACTACTGGTCAATAGTGAATCCAATAGGAGTGCAAAGTGTTAATCAGACTGTTTTATTCACAAAACATGTTTCCCTTGTATTCGAAGATATCATTTTAAATTGCATAAATTCCATCAACATCAACAAGGCCAATTTTGCACTACGTAGCAATGCAAAATCATGTGTTTTTGGTTTGAAAATTTGGTCGCCTAGAAATGTTTCAGATGCTTTAAATAAATATCGCGAGTATAATACATCTAGGCCTTTGAAATAATCCAGTATTTTTTACGTAAGTCTTTTTATAAGCCCAGAAAAAAAAAATTTATAAGGTCTATGAAACTGCTTTAAAGTTCAAAATTTCCTACTTTTATTTTATTTATTTATTTATTTTTACATTAGATACATTTAAAGCAGATATAACAGTAATAACATAGCATTAGGTATGAGAGCATAATTGAATCCTATAATTTCTATACTTACGAACACATTTTCGGTTATGGTTTTATTGTGTAATGTGGCAAATTAAGTTATTTATAAAATGATCGGAAAACATTTAAATATTTATGCCTGAACATCAACAAAATAAAATAAAAGGCACTTTTTCGCCATGTTTTTTTCTCGCCTAAATCAAAACATCTGGATGGTGTTAAGCGGGAATTTAAGCCTTATCGCCATCTAAATGTTATTGATGGCGGCTCGATTCAAAATATTACACGACGTAGTGCATCGCCTTAAATAACAAAAGCCTTTGATTTCTTCTTCTTTAAATATTATGATCCTAGTTTCAGCACGCTTTTCCATTAACTTAATTGCAAAATATTTAGTTAAGTTTTTACCACATTATGTAAAGGAATTCGTTTGAACTAATTAAATAGCGTAAGTTGGCGTTGCTTTTTACTAGCGGCTTATAAAATCGCTTTAAATAACGCAAATATTGGCATCGAAGAGCGCAAACAAATCCACGGATTCTGTTCAATGTCAGTGGGGCGGACAATTAATTTTCAACACTGAGAAACAAAAATGATTAAATTATTTTAGGTCAATATCAAAGCCTCGTTACAAGATTAACGAAAGATACAAAGATGCAACAGAAATCATCTGATCAGGGCAGTGGATGTCCATGAAATTTTAGGATGCATCTGCTATATTTAATTTTATAGGCAAGCTGTAAATGTTTAATAGGCAGTTAAAAATTTCTCGGATTGCAGCAATCACAGTTTTTTACAATGCACACGCGTATCTTGTATAAATATCTTAACTATAAAGAAGAAAATGTGTTAGTTTACGTTGTACTCCGACGCAGTAAAATTTGCACATCTGAAAATTGTAGGACAAAGAAACTATTTTCAGCTCGCAACTTAAGTTCTATTCGTGAACTATGGAGCTTTCAAGTATCTTTTATGTAAATAAAAAAAAATCAGAAGCCACTTTTTATTTGGTTCTATATTTGTCAATTATTTAAGAAGATAAAACGAGTTGTAGAGAGATGCTGGGTGTAGAATTCAATTATTAATAAGATAAAACGAGTCGTAGAGAGATGCTGGATATAGAATTCAATAGTGAGATGCTGGGTGTAAAATTCAATAGAGATGCTGGATGTAGAATTCAATAGAAAATTGCTGGACGTAGAATAGTTAATCAAGCTCTTGCTCAAAACAAAACTTTGATTTGGTTGTAGACAAGTACGTAAAAATTTAAAAATAATTATAATGTTTTTTTTATTCTTCAATGTTGTGCCGTCCAACAAGTACTATCTAATCGACGTCAACAGATGGTAGGCTCTGCCAAAACGGAAATAAGTGCACAGATGACATTGAGAGGATAATTGCTAAGTAAATACTCTCAGTGGCCAACAATATACAAGACCAGACAATGCGGCCAGAAATGTTCTGAATCCTCCGCCAACATCTTAGGAACATCTGGGCTTAAAAAAGAGAAAACTAGAAATGCAAGCAGTATAGTTATATGAGTTGCATTGCAGTCTTGAATGGATTCTAGTCTTCAGCCCAGATTATATGAGTGGGTATACTCAGAATTTGAAAAATCTGCCAAAAATAAATATTGTCTCATGAGACCCGAACTTTTAAAAGTTATTTTTCATCTGTGACGTTATAGCAAACAATCTGACTGACATGTCCGTTTCCATAATATTAAATTTCTTCTTAATATTTATTGAAAATACTTTCTAAAAATTGGTGACTAAATTTAATATGTCGATCATTATTCATGTCATATCGTATAAGATATTTCGGGTGAACAAACTTGACATGTGATAATTTTTTATTGCTTATCAAAGCAAATACTTGCTCTTCTGTAGACGAAGATGGAACCGATATCAGAATTCATAAGGTCAGAATTATTGTATCTGTACGACGCAGCGTCTGACAATTATAAGCGGTGTTCTGGCTCATGTACATTGGGCTCACAACAGAATTCTTCAGTTCCATCCTTAGGGTGGGTTTTTTCATTTACCGAGAATGCTAAATGCAATGCTAATTGTAAAAGTAAACAGTAAAAGTCATAGAAATGAGTTTTTTCATTTGACATTTACCGTTTACTTTTACCTACAATCTTACAGCTAGGCAACCGTGCTGTAAATGCTAATTGTAAAGTAAAAAATGGCTGCCATTGCCGAAGTGACAGTTCAAGAGTTTAGAGGTTATTTTTTGTTGTAGCTATTTGGCGGTATTTGCTATTATATATTACCAATATTACTTAACAATAAGTTTGCAACAAGTGACAGTTCTTCAAGTTCTGATGATGAAGTTGTAATGAATATGACGCGACGTGTTAAGCGACATAATATACGTCGGAACATGTATCTAATGGAAGATCATGATTTTATTTGCCGATTTCGTGTCAATAAGGAAACTGCTCGACTTTTAACTACATTAATCGCAGATATGATATGTACTCCCACCGATATGTAAGTAATGGTTAATAAAATGAAATTACAAACATTTTTACAACAATTTATTCAAATTACATCACGTAAATAGAATGATAATGACTTTCTTTCTCTCCTTAGGAATAATGCTGTCAAACCATCTGAACAGCTGTTACTGGCTTTGCGGTTTTATGCAACTGGTTCAATGCAAAGAGTACTTGGGGACATTGCAAATGTACACAAAAGTACAGTATGTAAAATAATTTTCAATGTGTCAAAGGCGATAGCGTCACTCAATAAAAACTTTATATCAATGCCCAGAAGTGACGCTGAAATGTTAGAGAATAACAGAAAGTTTCATAGATTGGCCAAATTCCCAAATGTTATAGGAGCCATCGATTGTACCCATGTACCAATAACATCTCCAGGTAAATAAGCTTTTCGTGTTTTTATTTAACTGTAATAAGTAAGATTAAGAAAGGGCCCTCAGATGGTTTGGGCATGCAGAGCGAATGAATGAAGAAAGAAGGAAAAGAAAGGAAAGGAGAACATATGACGCAAATGTGAATGGTGAAAGAAGTCTGGAATGCCCGAGGAAGACGTGGCACGATCAAGTGAATCAGATACTTAAGTCGGGCCATGTCAGGAGTCAGAAAAATAGATGAGTATGTATGAATGTAAATGAGACAAAACAGTAATATTTGGTTTTCGCATATATTTATGCAATTGGAATATACTGCAATATTTTATAATTTCATGTGGAAATACTGCGGAGTTATACAGAAACCGTAAAGGTTATTTCTCATACAATGTCCAAACAATTTGTAATGCTGATCTACTAATTTTGGATATTGTATGTAGATGGCCAGGAGCTAGCCATGACAGCACCATTTTTAATGGTAGCAACATTAAAGGCAGGTTGGAGAATGGAGATTTTGGAAGCAACGTAATTTTGGGAGATGGGGGTTATGGCGTGCAGCGCTACCTTTTAACACCTCTTAGGAATCCAATTACACCAGGGCAGGAACTATACAATAGATGCCATATTCGCACCAGAAATCCAGTAGAGCGTTCGTATGGTGTCTGGAAGAGACGTTTTCCCTGCATTGCGACCAAATTAAGATTAAATCAAAACAGAATCGAAAGTGTCATACTTGCCACCGCAGTTTTACACAATATTTGTTTAAAAAAGAACATTCCTGAGGTAGATCCGGAAATGTATGTTGAGCTCGACAGATATGATCCGAATGGATAACAATGAAGGCGGTGGCAGCGGTGCGCCGACCACCTCTGGAAGCAATGCTAGGGAAGCACTCATTCATTCCTATTTTGACCACTAAGTATTTATTCCTTGTATCCTTCATATTTATGAACATAGATAACCACTTTCTTACAGTACTCCATTAAGTGACCCTTTGCAGGTTTTCATTGACATAAATTCATTAGAAATTAGAAGGATCCAACTCAATACATAGAAGTATGAATGTGGCGGAAGCAGAGGAGGTTTATATACATATATTAAATATATTATTTTTTTTTGGTTGGCTGTCAGAGACGCAATGTGAAAACCATTGTACCTCATTGCAGTGTGTACTGTGCACATTATATGGAATAAGAAATAAGAAAACGAGGAATTGAAATGATGCACTCTTTTAAAAATATGATTTATGTATTATTTATTATTTAATTAACAATTAAATTCACTTAATTGTTTTTGTAATATAAGTATTTCTAAACTTTTTTTGTAGTTCAAAGTTTTCCATCTCAACAGCATGTTTTTCTTCTTTTCTTTCATTATCCCGCTTCATCATATTTATTTCCATTTGTAATTTCTCTCCCTTCAATTCTATTAAATTAGTAGTGCTGACAGAAAGATTTGTCTGTTTTGGGGAATTTTTTGTATGAAACCTTTTGCGAATGTCTGGAAAAAGATAATAAACACACTTTTTTATTTATTGGATTCATAAATTAATTTATACACAAATTTTTATTGATAAAAATGTTTCCACTTACTTCTCAAGGGAGTTTCTGCTGGGAAATTATTCTGGTTTTCAATATTTATAAGGTCAACATCTACCACTGATGACTGCTGACATGGAAGTATATCCATTCCAGGATTTTCTTCTGAAATCAAAAAATAGCTATGTACTTAAACTTCTGCTTAAAGAAATGATGACAGTTGGTGGGAGCAAGTCTTTAACGGGCGGTTGCTTTGCAGGTTGAGATTGAAGTTTGTAAATTACATGTTTATCTGCCTGGCCGCAAGGATCTCAAGCATCTATACAACATTATAAAATTAGAGAATTTCTTACCTGAACCCATGAGCTGCTGTACAATTTGTAGTTTGTCAGCGCTTAATTTAGAACTGTTTGTGTTTGATGTAGCTGAAAAGATGAATTATATTTATATAAATACCAAACCGGCTTGTTTTTTTTTTAGACATCACCTTTGTTAAAAGTTTAACTTGTTATTATATAAAAATAACTGTAAACTGCATGAAAAATATGATGAAATAATGAGACAACAGTATTCATCACCACACCCCGCGGCAAGAGATAATCCACATTACTGCATCTACACACCACATCACATGATATACATTTATTTCCTTAGGAATATGACGTGTCTATGAGAACTTACAATCTCCATCGTATGTTGAGGAAATCCCCACAATGGATTCCTTTATAATGCCCGAAATCCACTCAGAAGTTTCCGACATTGGCGGAATGGGAGGCCCACCACCTGTTTTTTGCTGTGACTGTTTTTGCTTTCCAGCTTCCTAAAATATACAAAACACACATTTTTTTCAATTATAAACAAGTGAAATTATCACGAATAGATGAGAGATAACATCAAATGAGTAGTGATTGTAATACCTTTCTAGCAACACGCTTTATATATTCCCACTTATATTTTAGCTGCTTCGTTGTCCGGAGCACATTTGTCGATGCATTGAACTCACTTGTCAAAGAGCTCCAGGCTTTTTCCCTGTCACGTGAGCCCAATGCATCAGATCTCTTGCACATAATTATGGCTCCATATTTTTGTAGCAAATCTTTTAAGATGTCGATTTCCCTCGCCGAAAAATTGTTTCCACGTTCGCTGCAAACATGTATACATTGGTTATATATTGAAAAATAACTATTAATATTAATTTAATTGAATTTTTACTTACTTTTCGACGATAAAACTCATTATTATTATTTAAATAACAATATTTACACCAGAAGATACAATCATAAACAACGCAATACGCATAGAATTCATAGAATGTTTGACATTTAATGTGTGAGTTGCCACATGAAAAAAATATATGAACAGCTCCCAAAACAAAAGTTTGGGAATTAGATTAGTTATCATGCTGTCATCCCTATTTACCTTTACTTTAGCAGTTGGCGTCGTGAAAAAACTCATTTTTCCTTAAATGTCAAATGTATTGCGAAAGTAACTGTAAACTGCACTGCTAAAAGTAAAGGTAAATGAAAAAACCCACCCTTAGAATAACAATCCTTCACACAAGTGGAAATGACAATAATACATTCTTATAGCAAAACTTGGTAACTTCTCGTAACAACTGTTGCTGAGCGAATGCTGATGAATTCCAGAAAATTCACACTATAAGAATTTCTGTGAAAATTTTGGTAATTAGTTTACCCGTCGTTTATATTGATTTTTAACACGAAGACATGAATTCAGTTAATTAGTTAAGACATTGTTAATATTGTGTTTTAACACGAATACATGAATTCTGTTAATTAGTCAACCAGTTGTTTATATTGCTTTTTAACACGAAGACATGAAATCAGTTAATTAGTTAATCCGTTTTTTGTGTTGATTTTTAACACGAATACATGAATTCTGTTCAATTTTGTGTCAGTTTCAAATAAGTAGGTGCCTAACTACCTATGTAAACAAAAAAACTAAAAAAACATGACAAAGGGAATATGAATCGGCTATTGGATAAAGCATTTTAATTGAAAGGAACCCTAAATCAGAATTCCCACGATCTATCAGAATGGTCTTGAAATGCCTGGTCCTTTACCAACAGTATATAAACATCTATTTGTCGTTGTGTTTAATTCGTAAAACTTCGTTTTTTTTTATTTGATTTAAATCTAATTTTGTAATGTTATTATAGCTTTTATTATTGTGACAGCTATTTCGGCGTTCAATGCCATTATTAAGATTAACCTGTGGTTATACCAATGAAATGACTTATTTATATGATTTTGTTTAACCCTACCATATTTTCATTGAATGTTTACACAGTGATTTATTAATATGCACTTAGAAAACAAAATGGGTGAGGCACCCCATTTGGCGATGGCAGGCTTGTCGCAATTGTTTTTAAATAACGGGAATTATAAAAAAAAAAATACTAAAAAAAATACTAAAATGTTGTTGCGAATTGCAAAGTGACCCGACAGAGAGAGTAGTGAACTTGTAGAAGCAGGGAGAATAGATAAAGTCGAATTACAAAACCAAATTCATGTCTTACCATAAAACCTGGAACGAGAAAACTGCCTCTTGATGGTTCGACAAAAATGAAGATGAGGTCTCGAGACCGTTTGGTAATTTGCACAGAAACAGCTGACGGGTCGGACAGCTGTTGAGAACGTGCTAAGCGGCAACAGACCAAGGGGGACAAGCGATTGTTATTTTAGAGAACAACTACTTGAAGGCGATCGTAAATCTTTTCAACTTTAAACCAATCCTGGGGCAACTTACACTACGGAACATGTTTAAAAGATCTTCAAACGATTGTTGCAGAAAAAATATATATATAACGAGAAGAAAGCCAATCCAAGCCATATCTGCTCTTTTTGTTCAGTTTGCACTAGGTACTCGACTAGTGGGTGACTTGTGGGGTAGCTCCCAGAGTATTGTCCTGGCCATAAAAATGTGTTGCTAATGTAATAGTCATCATTTTTAGCACATTTCGTTTTCACTCTTTAAAATGTAATGTGTAAAATTACTCAACTTATTTTACTTTTAATTTTCAAAATCATATCAGACATGTGAAAAAGCAGGTACAAAAATTATTTTCTAAATTAATAATTCTTTATTTGAAATGGGTACTTATTTTGTTTAAATATTTGACAGATATAATTTTTCAAGTTTACTAAAATTCGTAAAGTTAATTTCTTCTTTTGAAAGGCAATGGATGCTGAGGAAAATATTATTTTTATAAATATTTTCAGCTTCTCAAACTACACAATTAAAATATTCAATTTGTTTCACGGGTCTGTGCTAGTATTACATAAAATTAACCAAATCAAATTATTGTTCACACACGTACATAATTTAAAAAATATCAAATGTAAGTGCCCGTCTATTTTGTCTTCCTAACATTAAAAGTTGCCAGAATTGTTCAGATGGTGCATTGGTTACTAGAAGGGTGTAATGTAAGTGGTAAAATTAAAAATCTCAGATACAAAAAAGCCTCTCTCTATTGACCAGTTTACAATCTTTACATTATTTCAAATTATACTCAACTTGCCCGAGTAGGCTGAAGCTATTTTTATTGATTTCAAGTGAAAACAGAAGATCACGCGTACTATGTAGATTTAAGATAAACAGTGTAGGTTTTAACAGATTTACCGCAGTCACTTTCACTCTTTGCCAAGTTTAGTTCGTGGTTCGACCCTGGACATCGTCTGACGACATGTGCCAAGTTTAAAAATATTCGTTACATCTGAAATGCAACTGTTCGGCTTTCATGAGAATATTGTAGATAAACATGCAAGCGCTAGGTAGCACAATAACATGAATCTAAAAGGCCATTTTAGATTCATGCAAAATAATAGTTTATCTCGAAATGAAGCAATTTATTACTTAGGTAACTGTGGACACCCCTGCCATAGGTCTCCCCAAGAGGTTCGCTAAGTTTGGTGACTACAAAATCGTGAGAGACTGGTTGAGGGAAACCTTTTGACCTCTCCACCAGGACTCTCTCGGAACATCGCCTTATACCGCATTTGGAGGATGGATTAATATATCTGTCACTCTTGGACACACTAATCCCTTGATTCTTACCCACCCCTCACACCTTCTTCCTTCCCAGAATTTCCTATCCTTCCTTTTCTACAAAGACCCTCCACAGATGGAGGGATCCCCAAAGATGTGCCGTGATGGGAATTATTTTCCTCAGAGCCTTTTATTTTATCTGGAGTTAATATTAAAAAAAAGTTTAAGGCGATGCGCTACGTCGTGTAATATTTTAAATTGAGCCGCTATCAATAAGAACCCTTACGTAGATGGCGATAAGGTTTCAATTCCCGCTTAACACCATCCGCCTGTTTTGATTTATGCAAGAAAAAAACATGGCCAAAAAGTGCCTTTTATTTTATTTTGTGGATGTTCAGGCATAAATATTTAATTTTTTTTCGATCATTTCATAAATAACTTAATTTGCCACATTATACAATAAAATCATAACAGAAAATGGGTTCGTAAGTTGGAGATTTTGAACTTTAAAGTAGTTTTCTTAGGCCTTTACATTATTTTTTTGTGAGCTTATAAAAAGACTTATCTAAAAAATACTAGATTATTTCAAAGGCCAAGATGTATTCTACTCGCAGTATTTAATTAACGCATCTGAAACATTTCTAGGCGACCTAATTTTCAAACCAAAAACACATGATTTTGCATTACTACGTATGGCATCGCCTTAACCTACAAATGTAGCGCAATTTTGTCATAAAAAACATAAATGTTATATAACTGATAAACAAACATGATTGTAGGATAAATGTTGAAGCTAAACCCACAGGTGTGTAATGCAACTACATAGTAGTCCCGGATATAGGTCGATTATCGATCATCGTTCTAGTATGTTATAATAATAAGATTTCTTTCTAAACTAACCGTTCACTGTGTAGGTGAATATTGAAGCCAAACGTCTAATAAATGTCAGTGCTAGAGAACAAACAAAAATCACGAATTTCAATCGTTCATTATTTACATAAACATACAGTACCTTGAAGTTAAACTTGTAATTATTATAAGGATATCGAAATATAGGGTTTTCCAATAAGAGGTGTTATTTTGAATAGCCCGCTATTTCGGTAGATGTTACTTTTGAAGCTGTTGTTTTTTTACATTTGACAAGTAGAAACTACTCCATTAATAAAAATGGAACGATACACGCTTCAACAACGCATTAAAATTATTAAAATCCACTATTATTAATTATTAGAATTCCATCGAAAAATCAGCTTGAGTGATGAGGCCCATTTCCACCTCGGTGGCTTCGTCAACAAGTAAAATTGTCGCATCTGGGGCTCGGAAAACCCAAGAGTTATTGTTGAAAAGCCTCTCTATCCTCAACGTGTGACGGTTTGGTGCGGTTTATGGTCCGGAGGAGTTATTCGACCTTACTTTTTCGAAAATGAGGCTGGAGCAATAGTTACGGTGAATGGATCGCTATCGAGAGATGATTAATGATTTTTTTATGGCCGGAATTGGATGGTATTGATCTGGACAACGTTTACTTTCGACAAGACGGCGCTACGTGCCACACAAGCAACGAAACCATTGATCTTTTGCGATTGAATATCAAAATAACCCCTCTTATTGGAAAGCCCTGTATAACCGTTCAATAATTAGGTGAATACTGAAGCTAAAAGTACAAGTGCTAAAAAAATAACACGACGTCTCTGGTGTTTATTATTACTGAATATTTAAGCTAAATATACAAACAGCTGTTACACATAACATAACAATAAAAGCTGTCGAGAACATTTAAATTTATGCGTAAACAGCATGATTGATAACAGTGACCTAATCCAAATAACCGCATTACAAAATAATAAAACTGATTATAAAATTAAAATTTCACTGTTGATTTCACTAACAAACCATTATGTATATAGATTTGTCTGATAATGTTGCGTGGCAATGACAAGTGTTTAGTAAATTATTTTCTTGTTTCAGTACATAAAAACAGGAGTTATGTTTATTGCATATTGTTTACACAATAATTATAAGAATGAACTTATTGTATTTTCTGATCGTGGGAAGGTTCAAAGGGTGTAACCGTATTTTTATAGGACAAACAAAGTCGTACAACTAACATGTATTTTTTTAATTAAGCTGTTAAATATGCTACATTGTGTTCGTCAATCAAGACTCTGGACTTCAGTTTTTTGGTCTGATATGCACGTTACAAAACGTGTAGGTACGTCGTATGTTGTAACTTGTAACCTCTCCTGAGGAAGAGCCTCATATTATTACATGAATGAAAAAACAGATCATACCGAAACTCTTAGCGGTAGGATCATAGTTGAAATCTTTTGTCTCCCTAATAATTCGTATTGCCGGACGCTCTCATTTTAGTTTTTTTCGGGCGTTGTTTAATTATAATTGTCGGTTGTACCCGAATCTGTTTTTTTTAATTTTTTTATATTAACTCCACACAGGAGGCCCTGAAGAAAATAATTTCCCTCAGGGCCTATGTCATCTTTGGGGATGCTGTGTGGAGGGTCTTTTTGTGGAGAGGAAGGAGTAAACATGGGTCTTGAAGAGTCCCAAGTTGTAGGAGGGAGGAAACACAGAGGCCAACAGTTCGTTCCACAGCCGAGCTGTTGAACCTTAGAACGAATCGTAGAAGCGACCCGTTCTCATGTGACAAATGTCAACCGTGTACAAATGTTTGGCGCGCGTTTGGCGTGTATCCCGACTACCCACCGGTGCCGAAGGGATCAATGACGCTAGTTCCTCAGAGCATCTTCCATTGTAATACCGATAGAACAAGGACAGCATACCTACCTGAAGCCTGTGCTCTAAAGATTGCAGTCCGTTTGTTAAGATTGGGGAATCTATCAAACGGACCGCCCGTTTCTGCACAGAGTCAAGGGTTTTTTTCAGGTATTTTGGGGCTCCGGACCAGAGATGGCTGCCAAATTCGACAATAGGGTAAGTTTGTAACATAGTAACTAAGTTTCGGGTAAAAGGGTATGGGTACGCCGCCTCATTTATTGGATAACCAACACTCCTACCATAGGTCACCCCCAAGTGGTTCGCTACATTCCGTAACTAAGCAAAGGGGGTTCATGGGGTGAGATTTGTCTAGGTCTTGACGGCGAATATGTTTACCTACTGAGTGGCGGGACAAATGTCAAGTTAAGGGAAACCTTTTGATCCCCCCAACCGGACTTTCTCTCGACCCATAGCTTTGAACCGCAGTGAGAGGGAATAATTCATAAGTCCGTCACTGCTGGACACATTGACCCCCAGAGTCCTACCCATCCCTCATACCTTTTTCCTTACTAGAACTTTTCTCCTTCTTTTCCCTAAAAACCCACCAAACAGCATCCCCAAAGAAGACATAGGCCCTTAGGGAAATTATTTTCATCGGGGCCTTCTGCGTAGAGCTAATGTAAAAAATAAATTTAAAAAACTGACCATCCCAAGCTGTATCCTCGCAGGGGTGGGCAGAGGCGATGGACCGCCAAAAAGCTCGGCCTTGACAGCATTGACACACACTCCTTGTTCCATTCACATTCATACATTGTCTATAAACACTCATCTGATACTCTGACTCTCGACTCATTGACTTGGTCCGACTCAAAAATTGAATTTACTTCATCATGCCATTGTATAAATAATTGAATTAAGGATTGAGGCGTTGTCTCAGTAACACAAAGATCCTGAGTTCGATTCCCAGTTGCGACCGTCATCTTTTTTTTCTGTGTCTTATTATGTATCATGTTTTATTTAATTTCTTCAATAATTAATTAATTTCATTAGCATTAAAAAGATTATTTTAATTTAATAAAATATTCAGTTAGCCTTATAAATACGGCTGCAACGCGTATGTATTACGTAAACGGTTCCATGATAACTCAACACAGTGACAATTCAACACACTTTTAAAAAGTGATATAAAGTCATTAGAAACGATGAAAAAAGTTTTTGTTTCATCACTTTCCATGACTTTATATAACTTTTTAAAGATGTGATGAATTATCATTGTGATGATTTATCCGGTCACCTATGTAAACATATTATTCAAAGCCAAAAGATAATATGTTAAATATTTTAAAATGCGGAACAATGCTAATCCATTCATCTGAGAAGGCACGTAAATATCTCGTTGTAATAATTTTAGGTGTTTTTTTATTACGTCAGATCTAAAATGAACTTGTTACAAGCATGCATGTAAGTATGTATGTTAGTTGATAGGTGCCGTTAGTTGTTAGTTAGTTTAATGTAGCCCACTCAATGAATGATAATGACCCAATGGAAGCACCGGGGTCTCAACTAGAACCCGGTGGGGTCAGCCCAATGTCAAGTACGCCTTACATCAGAATTCATTTACATACACTTTCACTGCGACCACTGAACAAATAATTCCTAGAAGTGTATTGTCATCGATTTGCAAAAAACAATCCTCAATTTACTTCCAATTGCACGTGATGTAAGATAAAATTGACATTACTTCGGACAATCGGATGTGCCCAAAACATACTTCTATCAGTTTATCTGATCAGTGACTGCCATTGATTCGCACGGAATATGTAGGTAAATTGTAAATAGCCCCAATACAATTTTATTTATACCTACTAGATTTTTTATTGAATATTGCATTAGCGTACCCGTAAGCCAAGGATAATGCCATAATACGGACATGTGTCTAGTTTGGTAGTCGAAAAGCATGTAAAAAAAACTTATACAAATATATTTTACGAATAAAGGAAAGAAAAAATAAATAAAAAATGTAAATTGCTGTCTACGTAATGAGCATCTTGTATTGTATATTTATGACATGTTTTACTTTAAATTTGAAAATTCCACAAATGTTATTATTAGTAGGTTGATACTATCTATTGTTTTACATACATTAAAACCATTTTTTTTTGCTAAATTATGCTTTGATAAATGTTATTTTTAGGATTTAGTAGGCGGGAATGGGTATCTATGCCCGCGCAACCATTTTTAGAATAAACAACACCTTCGCCATTCATAGGTCACCCCGAGTGGTTTAGTATGTTTGGTGACTTAACAGAAGTGCCCGGTCATGGAGTGAGGTTGAGAGTGACCCTTTGACATCTCCAGCCGAAATCTCTATCTATTGCCTTGCACCGCAGTGAGAGGTATGGATTCCTTGATAAACTGACCCCCAGAATCCTACCCACCCCTTAAGACCTTTTTTTCAAAAAGTCCTTCAACACAGCATTCCTTATGATGTCACAGAACTTGAGAGATATTATGTTCCTTGAGGACTTCCTGTGTAGAGTTAATGATTTTAATTGTAATAATATATTAAATGTAAAAAAAATACTGACGACAGATTTAAAAGAAATTCATGTTCAATTCAATTCATTCACCGATCATGAACACTGTGCTAATTGGTAAAAAAATCATCAAAAATTAATATAACTCGATTTCGATTAAGTAATAAGACACTTAAAACATCATGCAAGAGATTCGTTGTAATTTTCATGCATGTAGTAATCTTAGAGTAATAACTGTTACTTTAAGATGGTAATATAGAATACATAATGTGGTACACCTCGGGGAGGTAATACACACTAGTAATATTTTAATATAAGTGTGTTTGTTGGAAGTGACTTGCCAGGTAAGTATGTTTTGGTATCATTTCTAAATAACAAATGTAGATCCTAGGAAATAAATTGTACAGCGCCCTTGAGGTGATTTTTCACAAAAACGGCGCTCTACAAATTATCCAATTATTATTATTATTATTATTATAATGTGTAAGTGTATGCCTCAAAGGTCATTACGAAGTCAGGCATTTAGTATAATAGTATGCAAGTATGTACGAGTAATATTCTGTGCAGTTCGAAATTCGACTTCCTTATCTACTAATTTAATAATAGGCTTATGCCGACAGCGTCATTAAAAAATTCGTTATATCGTCAATGAATAGAATAGTTTAAAAAATATATATTTAAAGTAGTTAGGTGCTACCCGGCTTCGCCCGAAACATTTTACGAAGACGTTTTGTTTTATTAAACCATAAAAATTTACAGAAAAAATAATATTATGGCTAATAATATATGAAAAATTAATGTACCTTTATTTAAATGGAAATGACTTTGCAAGCTTAACGTAGAAAAGCCAGAGAACCTAAATTTCATGACCGTTCGATGTTGTTTTGTGGAAGACGCAAGCATATTTTAGAAGAAGATAATTAGTAGGTAAGAAAACCTTTTATTACTAGAATAACTAAGCTGAATAAAATTAAATGAGCAATTTTATATTTGGGTCATACATAATATTTTTTACTGTTAGTTAAAGAATAGTCCAATTTGGTGTTAAAAACGTAATAGGGTATTTTCAAAAAAAAATTACTATTTTTTTTTTTTTTTAATTTTGAATATGGATGAATTTTTATTTCATTTTAATGTTGACGAATAAATTTGCTTTAACGATTTAGATTGTGCCATTTCCGATTTGCAGCCAAAACAATAAGTACGTTTTTATTCGTGAATTCGGCGGCGTTGACGTCACTGCGGGTGACGTTTGTGACAGTATTACCAGACATTGCCATTCTAAGTCATAATGATGTCAGCTGAAACCGTTCTGGAATGTGCGTTTTTAATCGTTTTAGATCAATAATTATGAATGAAGATATAAAAATAACATATTTGTAGCACGATAATCATAATCAGAAAAATGAACATTAAATCTTCCGCTAATATTTAACTGTATTCATGGTTTGTGAAAACACTCCATTCTAAACACAAACAAAGCTAATGTTTTTATTGTAATTTGAAACGCAATCGGCCCCTTTGATTTTTCGTACGTTGTGGAAATTATGTCACTTATCAAAAGATAATTTACCTCTTCTTTACAAAGCCGACGCGAAATGCAAGAAGGCATATTTTATGGCATCAGAGGTTGCAAGAGGAGAAGGAAAAAATGAGAAATAGAATCGGCGGAGTTCTTGGAAAATAATACAAAAGAGATACCGCCGTAAATTGTGCAGATAATATAAATATGTTTTGCTGTTGTGAGGAAATAGGAAGTGCTTACAGGCACTATTGAGTTCTACTGAATATCGTATTCTTCGTGGGAATTTCGATTCGAAATACCGATACAATATAGTCGTTGTTCATGTTTAAGGCAAACAGACTGACCCATTGACGTGACTATCAAAGTATAAAATAACCATTAACAGATGAATCAATGAACAATATACAATGGCAGAGAAAGATTATTTAAAAAACAAGAGCTCATTGAATTGAAAATATCGAAAAAGAAATTATAAAAATTTTATCGGCAGTAATATCATATATTTATGTATTATATTTTCACTGGGTATCCTTGTTCCACATTATACTCAAGTATTTAATAAATGCTTGGGTAATTATTCTCTGGCCCCGAGTGGCGTACAGGTAATTTTATTCTATTGACGATAGTGCTATAAGAGTGCATCTGAAGTAACATTCAGGCGATCCACTACGTCGTGGAATATTTTAAATTGAGCCGCTATCAATAACAACCCTTACGTAGATGGCGATAAGGTTTAAATTTCCGTTTAACACAATCCGCCTGTTTTAATGTATGCAAGAAAAAAACATTACCAAAAAGTGTCTTTTATTTTATTTTGTGGATGTTCAGGCATAAATATTTAATTTTTTTTCGATCATTTTATAAATAACTTTATTTGCCACATTATACAATAAAATCATAACCGAAAATGGGTTCGTAAGTAGGAGATTTTGAACTTTAAAGTAGTTTTCATAGGCCTTATACATTATTTTTTTCTGGGCTTATAAAAAGACTTATCTAAAAAATACTCGATTATTTCAAAGTTCAAGATGTATTCTACTGGCAGTATTTAATTAAAGCATCTGAAACTAGGTGACCAACTTTTCAAACCAAAAACACATGATTTTGCATTACTACGTATGGCATCGCCTTCAGTCGTGTGTTTTTAATTTTATGTTACGTGCTTACAACTTATTAATTAACCACGCCATGATTTTCTCTGAACATATTTGTTTTGTTGCAACTCTTGAACTCAAACGAATTAGAACACGCAAACTTGTACACAAACAAACATTTCGCGATTTTCTTTTATTCCCAATAAATTTACCTACATTATGTTGTAATCTTTGTTGAGGAGCAGCGAACGCTTTTGTATACCATCTTACATGTTATTCGGCTAAACTACGTACCAAGTAGTTTTTGATGTGTTGAAATTAGCTCACTATCTTGTCGGACTTCTAATTTCCATAGCATTTGCCTGAAGTTGTTATAGTGAAGTGTTCCTGGAAGTGAAACATTATTCAATATTGATGTTTCCACGTACTGAATGTACACAAGAAGATTAACACTTCTAACGAATTTACGATTCTTTAACAAAAACTCCGTAGCTTTTTGCATTCCGGTTACAACTAGCCAAGCGCGTTACCAATACCAACGCGTCATACAAATTACATTATTTTCTATTGACTTCTCTCGAACACAAAGTGTGCAAAGTTCATAAAGTTTAAAAACGCTATTTATTTCCATGGGCGCTCGCCCGCCCAACATCAAATCAGTGAAATAATATCTCGATTAAAGACTATATTCTTCAAACACATATGCAACATCAAAAAGTACGCAACATCAAAACGTATGCAACATCAAAACGTATGCAACATCAAAACTAAAGTTATATTATTTAAATATTGCTCTTGCACAAGTTTAAATGATAATATTTGGATGATTTGTATAGCACCATTTTTGGATACTATGGTTATAATTAGTGGCGTAGCTATAGGATTCACGTGGTGGGTGGGAAGGGGAGAAGGGGTAGGGGTTGGAAAATTCATTAGAAATTGTTTTGGGATCTCTACTTGCAACAAATTATTATTTATAAACACATTGATATAGAGATGGTTCAAATAATATTGTTGTATTTTCCAGGAATGTAATCTACAAGAACTATTGTATTGTATATACGCCCTTGGTCATAATATAAAACTTATGGTCTGATTTGAAGATAATGTCACAACTTATTGCTACACAACCAACAAAAACATTCGTAGTATCATTCATATATAATATCTTCAAATCAGTCAAAGAAATCTGCTACTACAAACAAGTCAAGTTACTAATGTAACCTCAAACATCACAAACAACCTTGTGATTCTGATTGAATAAAAAAGACCAACATGTAAATCAGTCGGGATCAGATTACCCGTCGAAAACTTGTTTTAGCATTTACTTTTTTTCATTTAAAATATATATTAAGTATATAATATACCTTTTCACTTTGTCCCATTTTTCCCATTAGCCTAATTTCACGCATGTTTACTGACGCTTCACACCCAATGACGTCAGATTCCTCCCTTCCTCCTCTTTTTAACCTTTCCTTCACAAAACTATTTTTAAAACCCCGCGATTTTTACACACCCATTGACTGCCGTTTTCGCAGCCAGGGGCGGCAGAGACCGGGCAATATTATCGGTATAGACAAGTTGGAAATTAATTTTAGCTACCTACCTATGAAACGCAGCTACTATTTATTGTTTTGAGTGGATTCTGTTACTAATTATAGGAGGTATCGATAATGATGAGTGATATCCCGGAATGAGTTCTAATTTGAGGAAATTTATTATTTTCTGTAGTATATATTCATAATAGATGATCGCACATAAAATCACTCCTAAAAACGACCTAAAGGTAGGGCAAACATTTGATATGAAACACCATAAGATTATGTAGGTCACTTTATTGAACAAATATGCCAACCGGTTTTGGTGCAACTGTATGTTGACTTGAAAGCTGAAACCGTTTTCTTAAAAACAAAGTGATGCTGTCAAAATTACTACGTTTCGTTATTCAGTAATGTTCGATAATAAAGTAACTGATTTCTTAAACAACGCTTTAGAATTTATAAACCGACTGTTTAATTAAACATCGTTCAGATGCAGTATTTCTTAAGGTGAAGCTTAACGATTTTTATTTTTTTTCGAAAATTCGTTTTTTTGTATGAAGATTTCAAGGAAATCCAGGCCAAACTGAAATTTCCTGAAAATCTTCATACAAAAAATCGAATTTTCTAAAAAAAAATAAAAATCGTTTTCAGCTACAAAAATATCAGTCGCCACTGGTTGTAGCTGATTTCATAGTACGGTCCATGTGAAATCAGAAACACCATAAATATACAAACCAAAAAACTGTTTACTCTTAAATCTTTGGCAGCACGGTCAAAAACACGCTTGTTTATATTGGAGATACCTCGAGACTACTGATGATAATAAATACCCACGGAGATGGAGAAAAACGAATAAAATCCAAGGCTCACGTAAAAGCTAATTGCGCTGGGTGAAGTATTCACAATGCAAGATTAATGATCTTCAGTTAAATGTCTTATGTTTCTATAGATAAGTAATTGAAACACATTGACATATAATAGCCAGCAATGGCAATTAATTTTCTAGGCGAAGTTTATGTTTAACCACTTGGATACCGGGATGGTCGATATGGTCATCCGAGAAATTATTTATCTCTTTTTATACAAAGTCTGTCTTCCAGTAGATTGGTTCAAGTCACAGAACCATCGATATATCATTTCGATGCACTGAAAACATATTCGCTAGAAGCGTTATCCTTACCGATTTGAAAGAAAGCTGATGTCGTCATAGTAAGTAATACCTTTCGACTGCTAATAAGACGAGCCAATGAAATTGATTACTTAGCTCAAGAAAGATTTTCGATATAATATATATTTTTTTAATAAATTTCGCAGAAGTAAATAAAAGTTGAGCTGACATTGTGCATACGGACACGCCCAAGACACTCATCTATCGGTTCATCTATTCAGTGGTGCTGTAGTATTTGCCACTACTAAATTGATGTGCAAAATATAATGTGAATTTTATCAGCCTTTTTATGAAATCGAAACAGAGCAGTCGGTTGCTTTACTAAGCCAATTAAAAAAAATAATTCTTTGATGTTTCCCTCGATAAATCCATGAACAAATATCGTTATATATTATGTTCATCATAACCACACTTCAAAGCTTAAAAAAAACAACAAACAAAAGCCCATCGATGCATTTAAATTTATAAAAATACAACATGATCATTATTTGATTAAAGAGGAATATATTTTTGTATCAACATTATTATCAGTGATATTTACATGACCGCAATTAGTTGTTGGTGTAAATGCATTACGAATCGGAGAGAAGGATCCACATTTTCTTTCCGTGAGTAATACTAATGACAGTGAATACTTTACCTATGAGTTATGTAGGAGCCATGTAGGACGAATTTCGTCCAAAAATAAAAAAAAATATATACATTAGATATATCTAAATATAAAGAAAAAGTTAACTGGTTTTGATCACAACCGTGCCTTGATGACATGTCAGTATTGATGTGTTGTATTTAGTCAATGCATGTCAGCCTTGCGAAGGAAAGACTTTGTCGAAACCGAATGAAGTGTGTGAAAAATAAATTGTGTGCATAAAATAATAAATTGACAAGTTACTAAGTTTTCGCGTGCAAAATATGAAAGTAAGTATTAGTGTGTCCTCTGTCTAAAAACCCGAAGAACGCTCCGCAATGTATTGTATATTTTAGGTTCATTCGGCTCTGCCAACTATTTGATGGACAGGAAACTTTTATTTGCATGAAATTTAAAAACGGCGCCCTTTGACTAAGTAAAGCACAATTGTAAATTTACATAATAAGTAACCTACCTAATACATTGTGATTCCGAAATGCATAATAATTACTATAGTGGAATACGATGTTGTATCGAAATCCAGTTTTCCTTGTCGGCGAGATATTATTTATGGAAAGAAGTAATTCAATAGGTACCGGTTTGGTTTCTACCGCATGTTTGAATAATTAAATAAGCGAAATAACACGAATGGCGTGAATCTGAATAACCACGTGCTTAATTTATTATTTATTCTCGAGTGACAGCATTGGATAACCAACTTGGAATTATTACAAAAGTTCTAGTTTCTGATTTAAAACCTCCGAGCACTGAAGTCACAAGTTGCATGCAACGAATACTTACCCTATAATAAATAATACATTGGACAATAATGGCATTAAGATGAAATACATCGATCTTGAACAGCTTAAAATAAATAATATTATGAATGGTATAGAAACTCACCTACAAAAATAATAATCGACTCAATTAGTCCACCGGCGTTCGTAGAACTTCGTTCGTTCGTTCCTCCAGGTAGTCGAGAACAAAAAACTGCCAACCACTGTACTAAATAATTCGTCTACAGATTCTATCACTGAATAATCCTTGTTGAGACACCTCACTGTTATTTGTCTGAATTCACATCAAAGGGACCGGTGTCTGAGGGGAGAAGGGACCAGTAACGCGATCACCAAATTAACAGGTAGGTAGTATTTTTTATGCGCTCGAATAAAAAAGTACCGGGTACAGAAAGATAAAAGAAGACAACAACCGCCAGCGGCGGTCGCTCGCACCGAACTGAACTGAAAACGTGAAAACTGAAACACGAACATACGAGAAATCCCTGACTTGTTGATAGCGGCAGTTGTCTGCACGGACCGAGCGTACCGCGTGTCAAAACGGCTCGTTCAACACTAATAAACCATTTCTGCTACTTGCAACTAAAAGGGACACTCTTCGTGATATAATTTATTTCAGATTTGTCAGTCCATGGCTCATTTGTCTAGCCGTTGCTTGCAGTTTGCGCTTGCAATAGGTACGTACATAATATTATTTGCGGAATAGAGTGGCGTGATTATTTTTTCAGCCGGCTATTCGTGATCCCAATGTTGGCGACAAATGAATTTCACTCGAATGCAACAACCTAATTCTTAGTGAGATCTTAAGAAAATTCTTGGTATATACTATTAAAAAGATGCAACCTAAATGTTTATTTTATTAGGTACCTATTATTTGTACTATTTTATACGTATCAAAGAAATTTTTGTAGAGTTGGTAACCACGTATTGGAAAATAATATAACAACATGGATGAACTTATGGAGAAACTAATTATGTAGCCACGCAAAGTATAACACAGTAGTAGAAATGCTGCGTATACCTTACACACATGAAAATAAAGCACGAGCCGAGTCACCAATTACGGGAAAGGAACGAAGTAACCGCAAACGGCACTTTCATCAAACATCGCTTTCGGTTACTTCGTTCCTTTCCCACAATTCGTGGCTCGGCTCACGTAAATTTTGTCATGTTTATACGCAGCATGATGCGATGCGATTATCCGAATCAAACGTTTTTCAGGTAACATAATGTAGAACCTCTACATAGCATTATAATAGTTGTTTTACGCCCGTCTTTGCACGTACTCCCCTATTCAAATCGAGTTGTTTGAACTTAGAAGTTGATTTATTTAAATTTATGTTACCATAAAATGAGATTGAAAACCATATCTGAATAAATATCTGAATTCCACAATTCTTCACCTACATAATTATACATTTTTCTTTTAGAAATTTTGTGTCGTATTGAATAAATTAGGGGTTTAATTTAGTGATCAAGCGGAAAGGAAAAAGGTATTTTTTTTAATTTTCCTTGATTCAGATGTCTCGTCAAGTAGGTAGTTCGAGCTAATTTCTGACAGTTTACTTCGTTGGTTTTAGACATGTTTTTAGCATACATATAACGTATTATTCATATTTTAAAAAAAATCGTAAAAATATTGTTACATAATTTACAGAAAATAGAGTAATTATTTCCCCTAGTTTTATACATAAGATGTACCACCATAATAAAGCTGGACTTTTGTGTATAGGGGATGTGTCATTTAGTTCGTTATTTTTTTATGTATTTGCTAAAGTAATCAGTTAATGTTTTCAGTGTGTTTTTTAAGTTAATTTTGTAACCTTTGTTGTTATTTATATTTCGGATACTTTCTGGAAATGAATTAAAAAAATAATCCAGGATATTTATAGTTGAATTGCCCCATTGTTTTTTTTTTTACTTTTTGGAGTTAGGAGTATTGACGTTTGTATGGGTAATCTATTGTTTTTAAATGGTCATTTTAATTTAGAATATTATATTTGTAATATTGCATGGTAGAAGTATAATGTATACAGTTTTCTGACTTTAAATTTTTTACAGTTAATTCTGTAAAAGTTGTAATGAATATGTATACGGCTTAGGTAAAAAAAATAATAATATATTTGTGCTTTATAAAGCGGTTGTGTGTCTTTTTTAAAAGTTCCACCCCCATCCTATAATGCCATACTGTATTATTGATTGGCAGAAAGCAAAGTATGTCATTCTGGGTTAATCTTTATTTAGTATTTGTGTATGTTAGTTTCCTCCCTCTATATTTATGTGTGTATGTTTTAGTATGTTTATGTGTGTGGACCATTTTAGTCATTGGTCTACTGTATAAATACACCATATAAATACCTAGATATTTTATTTCGGTTTTGATTTTTTCATTATGTTTAGATAAGATTTACAAAACCCTCATTCTTCGACTGTCCTAAAAATATTATTTTGCGAACTATCCACTTTTAAATTATTACTTCCTACTTGTGTATATTATCACCTTCCATCTCCGGTTTTTTATATTTTTTATCATAAGATAAGAGATAAGTAGGTAGTATGAATTAGGTAGTTTTTTTGCATTTCCTTTCAGCGACCGGGAAGTCTGTAAGCTTGATAATAATTGCTAGCTAAATCGACATCACAACATTTAATATGCCTGCACTGCACTCTCGGAGGAAAACCGATAATAACCATTGTATACTTGCTTGTTGTTTTTTTAACATTAAATCATGAAATCGGCGTACCTCTTCATAAATGCATGCATTACTTAGGTACTTTAACTCTGCTCATACTATGTATGTGTGTAAAAAATAATTTTATATTTTAATTTAACCTATGTAAAATGGAAAAATGCATCAACAACTGCAACAACAATAACTGGCGATAGTGAACTTGGCTCCCTTGCCTCGGAAAAGCTCGCGGAACGTCTCGGCGAGACATTAAAGTATAGTGCATGTATTACAGAAATCAAATCCAATAAAGAACTAGAATATCGGGAGTTTAAAATTATTCTAACTCTTTCTATAGTAATTTCTAACAAAAACCCTCAATGTATTTTTGGATATTTTATATAGTTGTGTAGTGTAGGTATTACACAAATAAAATCCAAAAGAGAACTAGGAAATCGGTAGTTCAAAATGATTATGAGCCCGTCGTCCCACGCGTCGGTAAGCAATCTGACATAAATCTAATGCTTACCGATCCATGGGACGACGGGCTAACTCTTCCTGTATGTAGTAATTTCTAACAAAACTTTCAATCTTTTTTTTTATTTTATTTTTTTATAGTGAATACCTCACAAGAGTCCCAACTGCTCCCGTCTGGAGCCAGTGAGACTATGGCATCCCCAATTGGGGGATGTTGTGAGGCTGAAGGTAAGTGGGGAAGGGAAAGAGGAAGGTGGGGAAGTACCTGGCTATTCAGATCTAGTCACTAAACACGGCTAAAGCCATTTGGAGCAACGTTTCAATTCTGAATGGTGGTCTTACACCAGGGCGATACTGGTAGTATCTTCCACTCTGGAACGTGCCGCAAATATACTATATATTATTTTAATTAATTAATTGTGAAATAACACAAATTAATCAAATAAAATTTATTTGCCCACGCCGGGTTCGAACCCGCGACCTTCGGAATGGCAGTCCAATGCGTTACCACTGGACTATGCCGGCCGTCAATATGGACATATTCACATGTAATTTAAGAACCTTTAAAAGATATGTAATAACTAACATTAAATAATTTTGAATATTCTACTGGAAGTTATCATGTTGTTGCTATGAATCCTTTCCAGTTACTTACCTTCCAATTTATACTCATGTGTTCAATTTAGTTGTAGGTATACGTTTATTATAATGATAATTAATTGCGATATTGGTATTGGGTGAGCCAGATAATAATTAATAAATACGGTGGCTCTAATAACTCGGAAGCGTCGGATGGGAGTAGTTTTCTAGAATGATCATATTGTGGTAATGAGGTGATGTGGTTGAGGTTTGCGGTGTGGCCTCAAATTAAATTTCTATTCCAGCGGAATTTTCCGGTACCAGGTTAACGGCCAAAATTGTCCTATATATCTCCCCGCAAAGGGTCACCGCCGGAATCCAATTATTTTCGGGAATTTCTTCAACATTAAGCGGACATTCAAGTACTTACGGGTAAAATTGCAGAACCATGCGCCATAATAATTTTAATTACATAATACACAAACTTTACCAAGGTCGGGGGATACACGGAGAAAAAATAGTATTGCCAAATTTATGAAAAAATTCTCTTCAAATTAATGATAATCTTGTTACAAACGGGATTGCAGACGTTGTACATGTATAAAATAATTGTAATAACACTAATATAATATGCAATAATGAAGAGGATGTATACCTACACAACAGAGTGAGAAAGCACACAAGAAAATACGCTAAAGAGTCCAGGGAAGAAGTTCCGTAATTTGGGGCATCTTTTCAATGGGGGGGGGGAATTTTTTTTTAACTTGACATATCATTGTAATGTACTTATAAAATCGTGGGATACAAAGTCACCCACTCCGAAAGATGACTTTCTAACCATGTTTTTTTTCACTCACTAAACGCATATACCTACATTATAAATATATATAGTTCTAAAGTTACATTTTCCGGAACAAATGTTTTTATAAAAAGTTGAAATTGATTAAATTACATTTTCTTTATGTATTATACGCCCAAAAGAGCATTTACAAACATTTGATAATATGACAGTGAAACAGTAATCAATATTAAAATTTGCATTTAACATTATACAGAACGCATACAGAAGAATGGTATTATGCTAAACTTAATTGTTATTATTACTGAGGTATGTTATTATAGCCTTCTTGTTACTATTTTCCGTGCAGTTAAACACATCTACAATTTCTAAGAAAACATTGCCAACTGCGTGCAATCTAGGTACGTTACCTACTCGTAAATAAGTTGATCAGTAAGAAGAATGGAACTATTATAGTTATGAAATTCCAGAGTGGTAGATACTCTCAGTATCGCCCTGCTGAATGACTGCCATTCTGAAATGAAATTTTGCTTTAAATGGCTTTTACCATGTTTAGTGACGAGAACTGAATGGCCATTTACTTGGCACTATTCCTCATCCCAATCTCAGTTTCTTCTCCACATCCATAAGTCTTCTCAATATTCCCCAATATAACCACTATGTCCTGGTTGAAGCAATTGGGACTTTTGTACGTTATTATATTTAAAAATGTAAATAATATTTTACTACAAAATGAAACAAACACTTAGTTTTAAACCACTTTAATTTCGAGTTATATTAGTCGACCGGTTTCGATTGGACTCAATCTTCATCAGGACAATAAAATATAATACTAAATTATAATACAGAGTAAGGTATAAGGTAAACATAAAAGAAAGAGAAAGTATGTAGTAGAGGGAGAGAACATCAGAGACTGGTTGGTGGAGGGGATGGGGAAGGGATAGGGGGAGGGGTTGGGGGAGGACCAAAGGAAGGGTGGGGGTTATGGGTTAGGTTGGAGCAAGGAAACAACTTTAAAATCGGTCTGTTGGTTAATTCTATCTGTTTATTTAAAATTTGGGAATTATTTTTCGTTGATTTAGAGATTTCCAAAGCTTCTAAGTTATTCAGGCGTATTCCTATTTTATTTTTATGAATTATTTGGACTCCCGTATTTTTATTAAATGTGTGGTTAGTATTGATTAAATGTTCAGCAAATTCTGAGAAGCCTGTGTGTGTTAAGCACCTGATATGTTCTTTAACTCTAATATTTATATTTCGCGCGGTTTTTCCTATATAGGTTGCTGGGCAATCGTTGCAATTTAGTCTATAGATGCCAGAGTGGCTTAATTTATCCTCTTTGTCTTTAGAATTAATTAAAATTTTTGCTAAATTATTGTTAGTATAGAAGGCCGGCCTTATTTCTGAAGGAAGTTTAGATATGCAAAGGGAAGACAATTTACTTATATACAAAATTCTACGCCATTGGGTGGGAGCATTATTATTATTAATAGTTGGGAGGGCATTATATAGGAATTTATTTGTTGTGATTCGGCGAAGTTTTCTTGAGAGGATTTTATCAATTAGACCGGAGTCATATCCGTTGTTGATGGCTATTTGTTTAATTGTAAGTAGTTCATTAGAAAAATTATTATTAGATAAGGGGATAGTAACAAGCCGGTGAATCATGCTGTGGAAAGAGGAGTGTTTGTGTGACATAGGGTGGTTGGAGGTATTATGTATTATAGTGTCGGTAAATGTAGGTTTTCTATAAATGTTGAAGCTAATTTTGTTGTTAATAATGGTTAAAGAGAGATCTAGAAAATTTAAGTTGGAGTTTACGCCTATCTCTAGTGTGAACTGGATTTTTGAGTGGAAGGAATTAAGGAGTGATAGGAAGGAGTTGAGTTGACGGTCTGAGCCCGTCCAAATACAAATTATATCGTCGACATACCGTTTCCACAAAAGAACATTTTTTAACAAAGGGGATTTAGATTCAAATATTTTGTTTTCAATATTATCCATGAATATGTCAGCTAATACCGGGCTGGTGGGCGATCCCATTGCAAGGCCATCTTTTTGTTGGTACACCAACAAAATTGTTTGCAAAACAATTTTGTTTCATTTTGTATAATGTCAAGCCACAAAGTGTTTGCTTTCTTCGATAATTTAATATTTTACTGTTGAAAAAAATTCAGTTTCATTCATAATGTCGCGCCACGATGTGTTTGTTTTATATGAAAATAAAAATTATGTAATATTTGTGACCGGATCTTCGAGATTAAAATGACAGGTGAATAAAATTACAAAACGGTACTGCATAAAAAACAAAAACAAAAATACTTTATTATCATTGACCGGTCAGTGGTTGAGTGGGCATAGCGCTTGGGTCTCACCCGAGCGTCGCGTGTTCGATTCCTCGGCTGGCTAAGTCCTCCATCACAACACAAGCAACATTTTCGGCTTTCTGTGGTGGTAGTAGGAGATTTTCAAACATTGTTGGGTTATTCGTAACCTGGGAATGTTTGTCTTTCTTTTTAAAAAAAAAAAAAAATCATTTAAAAAATACTACAACAATTTCATAGATAAATTTTTAAATATTATTTGTTTTGCAAAATATTCTTTAGCACGGAGAACTTAAAAAATATGAATGCCTAAAATAACACAACAAAAACTCAAAAAAGAAAACATTTCTGTCACAAAGACGATGAATTTTATATTCGTAATGGTTTTGTAGTTTTGCTCCTAAGAAAAAGTAGAATAATATGTTGTACCTCCTGTTCGAGATGACTAACGAGGAACTGGTTTGGAGTGGCTATTCATGTCGCAAGGTCGCCTAAATTGAGCATGCAAATTCACAGACCTGGCATGATCTATTTTTCTCAATGACCACCTTTTTTTTCTCTTTTACTTTATTATTTTTTGTTGCTTTGGTTTTATCTGTTGAAGAGAAAGGCGGTATTGGGTTAACTATTGTTTGAACAGTGTTTAAATAAAACATAGGCTTGCAGTCAGACTACATGATACTAGACAGACTAGATAAAACCTATGCAGTAGAAATGAAATGCC